>NC_056745.1:599932277-600232277 GCF_019279795.1 Protopterus annectens
GTAGACATGGATATGTACATAAAGTTATACTCTGGGATTCATTAACATTTATGTAGGCATTGCATGAAGCCTACATGATTACAATACAGCACTCACTGAATGTGCATGCCTCTCATCACAAATTTCCAAGCACCATTTCATGCCCAGCAGTAGTGTTGGCAGTGATGAAGCAGTGCTAGGGAGCACAAGCACAAAATGTAAACAAAACTGCTTCCATGTAGGCAAACATATTATGCAATTACATGCAGATAGCTAATATGAAGTAAAAGCAAGGTGAGTACAAGGCTTAATATTTGGGGGACATTAAATGAGGAGAATGTACACAAAGGACAATGCTCATACCACAGACGCAAGTAAAGATGAGGATAAAGTCAGAACATGTGCTCAGTTTTTGCAGTCAAATTTGATTATGTCACAAAGGAAACATTTTAAATAGAAATGCTTCCATATAATCCATTAATGATAATTAAACTTGTTCACAATTCTTGACACATGCACATAGCAAAAAATGGACATGCTAAGAATGGGTGTGAGAGGGACACAATGCAACATTGCAAGAAAGGGGAATAAATCTGATGTTAATGTTGATAACATGCCGAGTTAATGTATCATCAAGGACAGTGGATACTTCAGGGGTTATTTGCATACACTGTAGTTATTAAATATGATGTGTATATACAGGGACTGTATGTATAACTGACTGTACTGCTGTATTCTTCACTTTATCATGTATAAACAAGATGAAATGAGCCCTACAGCTGTTGTGTCATGCACATCAGAATGGAACATGTTTTGCCATGTTCATATGAGGGAATTATTATGGCAGCTTAGGCTCTTAGAAATAAATCTTGGGCTAAATGGAGAACTACAAAGACTATTTCTGACCATCAAACCTTTAGACAGTTAAGAAATAGCACAAAAAAAGCTGTATTTTTGGATAAAAAGAATTATTACTGTAAACTACAACAAACTCACTACAACAACCCCAAGAGGTTCTGGTCAACCCTAAATTCTCTCCTACACCCAGGCCACTCTAGTACACCCTTACCATCAGGGGCTGAAATGAATACCTCAGACCAAACTGCCAATGCCTTTAACTCCTTTTTCACAGACACCATTAAGTCATTAGCAAACAAACTTACTATAGACAAATCTCACACCCCCACCAGTTTACCTGCTAATCTCCCCATATTTCAAATACAACCTGTCTCTACTTCCTACATCTTAAAACTCATCCAAAAACTTAAACCCTGTACCCCATCAGCAGATCAGTTACCATCAGAATACCTTCAAAAGCAGCTGAAGCAATAGCTTATCCTATATCCCTCCTTATAAATAGAACCATAACAGAAGGAACTATCCCTGCTATCTGGAAAGTTTCCCACATAATCCCTTTACACAAAGGAGGCAGCTCAAAAGAGTATTCTAACTTCAGACCTATAGCTCTCTTATCTCCCCTAGCAAAAATAATGGAGAAATGTATTCATCATCAGCTAATGCACCATTTAACTCAATTCAATTTACTAGCTAAATGCCAACATGGCTTTAGGCCATTTCATAGTACTACCACAGCTCTCTTATCATTTACCGAGTGTATCAATAAAACCGCAATAATAGTATCCTAACATCTGCTCTCTTCTTAGACCTGTCAAAGCCTTTGACATGGTAAACCACCATCTGCTCCTAAAACCCTTGAATCTCTCTCTAGATACCAAAGCAGTTCAATGGTTTACCTCCTACCTTAGTTACAGGCAACAGGCTGTTCTCTGGGATAACACACTTTCATCTCTTCTGCCAGTCACTCTTGGAGTACCACAAGGTTCCATCCTAGGTCCACTCCTTTTCTCCTTATTCATAAATGACTTACATGTAGCAATACCTCAAGCCACATGCATTCAATATGCAGACGACTCAACTCTCATCTGCTCTGCCAATACCTCCTCTGACCTACAAACCCTAACACAGAACATATTTACCACAGTTGAGGAATGGTTCTTGAAACGCTGCCTACTTTTAAATGCCAATAAAACCAAACTCCTACTTTTCACACCCAATAGGAAGTCCCCCCTCACTGACTTCTCCATTACCTCTAATAATGGCACACACATAGTCCCTGACTCCACCACTAAACTGTTATGCACCACTATAGACAATAAACTCACTTTTGAAAACCACATTAATAACACTATCAAAACCGTAAATAGAAAACTTGGCTCCTTATTTAGAATTAAAAACTTTCTATCTCCACAGGCTAAAGTTACACTTGCTCAATCTCATCTTATTTCCACTCTCCTTTATGCCTCTCCCATATACACTAACTTAAAGAAAAAAACCTTACTAAACTAACAAATGCATACAATAGCATCGCTAGATTTGCTACTGGAAATCCATTTAGAACTCATCACTGTCTTAATCTATTACAACTAAACTGGCTAGAATTGAACAATACCCTACTTGTCTCCCAACTTACCTTTATACACAGGTTATTTTACCAACCAGAAAATACCCCCATACTTTCTGATCTTATATCTCCCTACTCTAATCTAAACTCACTGCGCTCCTCTAATAAACCTCTTGTGAAGCTAACTAAGTCTAATAACTCTGCAGGCGATTCACTTTTTTCTAACACCATAGGTAAACACTGGAACTCACTACCTACCACTCTAAGTACTTTGACATCACCTTTCCTCTTTAAACAAAAACTCAAACAACACCTAAAGACTCTCTGGCTATGCCCTTGCATCAATCCTGACTAATCTATGACTCTACTCCCCCTCCTACTCTCTCCCATCTGTACAACTAGCTCTAACTTCCTTTGTCAATTAGTCTCTGTTTTCAATTTAATTAACAATTCCAGATGGTTGTATTTTTTCTTTGCTTATATTTTTTTTACTCTCTTTGAATTCCTACTAAGTTTAACTCCCCTACTCCTATACTGTAAATAGAAGTAATATGTCCTCACTAGCAAAAACTTTCTCATATATTTTTTTGTTAGCACCATAATTCTGTATGTACTTGTTTTGTTTCTAAACATTGCTAATTTTTTGCCTTCTTTTATTGAATCACTTATTGTAATAACCCTAATGTGGAGCTTTTCTCCCCGGGCCTCTACTGAAAATGGAAATATATCCAGTTGGACTAGCCCGGTAAACAAATGTAAAATAAATAAATAAAAAATAAAATAAATAAACACCTTAGTTTTTCCAGGTCTTAATGAAGCATGCAGTATTATTCCTGGTTTGAACCTTAAAAGTTTTTAATATTGAATATTTTACTGTTAATTAATTATCACTTAGAACTGCTTTTATATGAGTGCTATTAGTGTTATTCATATGTTGTGACAGTTGGTCATGTTTTTAATTAATTTTTAACAATTTAGCAATGTTTTGATTTAAATTGTGTATCACAAGCATATATTTTTGTTGGGATGGGGTCCTTTAAATGTAAATACATGGTAATGTGATTTTTAGTGATTTTAAAAGGAGGGAGTTTCAAATTGCAGTAGTTCTGATTAAGTCCTATAGAGGATGAAAGTGCTTAACTAATCTACTGCTGGAGTGTGTTGGATTCAATGAAGTGCAGTGCAAGTTCTCCTGGTTGCCTTTTTTTTTATATTTTTGGCATATCCCTGTGCCTTACAATATTGTTGATTATTTTTGAAATTTATAATTCTTAACTGCTTTTTTATGTAATATCTTTGATTTCTTTTTTTATTTTCTCTGCTAAATTGAGCTTTTCTCCCTGGGTCTCCAGTGAAAATGGGCTCTTGTGACCCAGTAATACTTTCCTGGTAAAAATGTTGATAAATAAATAAACAGAAGTATAATAGCACTCAAGATATACAAGTGCCAAATGACAACACAGGTCTGATGACATTACATAACATAACAGTAGTTCAAGGTCTCTATTTGTAAATGGAGCACATGTACTATTTGATTATACTGGGCATTCTCAAAAGAAATTACTGTGAACACTGCCATAACAGGGTGTAGACAATAGATACACACAAGTAAGCGCCCAACACAGGTCTAGTCACACTTTACGATGATCTTGCATAATGCCAAACAGTAAGAAATATGTTGTAAGCCATTGTATCCTATAAAGCTGTACAGTGTAAAGAAAGCAATTAAAGTAATAGATACATTTTAGGAGGAAGGCATATAATACAGTCCATTCTTATGTGGAAATTAAGTAATGGCTGTGAACAAACAATAACATATGTAGCATTTGCATCTTGCCCGACTTGAACACATGCCAAGACAGATATCAGATAGATGTGTATTAACCCATGACACCACAGAAATAGTCATACTGTGTGTCTCATGGCAAACACACGTGGTGGGCTTACAGGACTTTCCTGTTGTAATGGGTATAGATCCCCTACCTTGGAGGGTGATGCCTTAAAACTGTTTTCCTCTGACTATACCATCAATACTTTCTTTGCCTAAGCCACTCATGACTGATACAGTTATCTGACAGACAAATGTTACTTGATTCTTGTTTACCAGTTACTTTTATTAGATTTTACAATGAAAGAAAGATACAGAATAAAAACAATAAAGCAAAACATTGAACATTAACAATAAACATCTAAATGACTATCTAAAAACAAGTTATATTCAAATATATATAAAGTATCATGTGCCTAATAATATACAGACTGTATTTAGAATATAACTTAAGTCTTTTATGTGAAATGACATCCTAAACAGAGAAGGATCTTAAAAGATAAAGACGAGTGTATGAGTTTGGTGTATATAAAAATAATTTGTATTTAAAATAAGTAATAATTAGGAAAAAGGAAATCAAGTATTCTTTTTACATAGTCTGCTGAATTTTGAAAAAAAATATACTTAAAGTCATTTTTAAAACCTTAATATAGTTAATAACCACCTCTTGGAAATTTGATCATGATATATTTCTCCAGTAAATCCATTTTTTGTTGTAAATAATTTAATTAGGGTAAAAACTGCTACCAATGAGTACTAATCTTCTTTTTTAATTTGATGGAGGAATATGCAGAATCATACAATTCCTATTATATCATCTCAATAGCCTATGAGCTGTAATTTATATTTAAGATTTAATCAAATTTGCTGTGAGTATTTAGAACTGCAGAATATATGAATCAGATTTGCTACAGGATTGTCACATAAATTACAAGATGGTGTATTATTTGAAAAAAAATAATACCTTTTTTGAAGGAATCATGTAGACATTATTTAATATCATAAACTGAGTGTAAAATAACTTTTTGAGAAGAATGAATGGATGTAATAGATTTATACAATGCCTCACTTGAAAGTCCAAGATTATTGTCTAGTCAGTAAGAAGAAAAACATATTATTGAATTTAATGCTGAAGATTAATTTATATATATTTGATAAAGGTTTTTGTGATTGTAATAAGGAGAACAATTAGGTAAGTTGTAATGTTTGAATTCACATTCTGGATATTAAATATATTTTTAACATATAACAAATTTGGTTTAGTATAGGTATCTACCCCTTCAGGAGGTTAAATTTATATGTTATATTTTTCTGCTGAAATGGTTTATATTTGAAAAATTCAATGACCATCATGTGTATTTGAGAAAAGTGTGATAAATCTAAAATACTGTTATTTAACTTAAAGTATGGATTTTTGTCAATGGGTTGCATAAGATTACAACTATCATGTAAGCTAAGACACCATGTGATTTTGGAACAAGACAAAGTTTTTAGTTATAAAAAGGTATTACTTTTACATTCTAAAGGTCTAGATGACTTAAATGAGGTAAGACCAAAATATTACATTGATAACTAGTTAAAAGGTTATACCAAATTCTGACCCATAGAGGTTGTCAAGTTTGAAAATGTACTGATAGATTAATGCCTTTGATTACTCTAATAGCAGTTATAATCATATAATACAAGTGGAAATCTGGGAAACTAAGCCTTCTTTTTTTTCTACGTAGGGTTGGTTTATTATAAGATATGATTGCAGTTTTTGGTGACCATATACATTTATTTAGCTTTGAAGTATTGTCTTGGAAAAATTTAAGTGATAAAGTTTGAAAAGGAGAGTCGAGTAGAAAGATTTATTTTAGAAGAATATTCATTTTTACCATGGCAACTTTTGATAAACGGAAAGATTTAGATTATTCCATCTAATAATATCTTGTTGAATTCTTGACCATACACTTCTGGCATTATTTGAAAACATCTTGGGTTGATCTTGGTCAAAATTTATATCTAGGTATTTCAAGACTGAAGACATTTTGATTTACCTCATGTCACACACTACTTCTAAGATTTAAATACTTTTTATAAAGGGAAATATAATGGATTAGCAATGATTTAGATTGTAGTTTGAAAATTTACAAAAACTGTTAATAATCTGTATAATTTAAAAAATATCAGAACTGGGAAGTGAAAAATAGAGATGTCATCAGCACAGACAGTAAGTAGTAAAGTAAGGTAAAATTTGATGCATAATAAAAGAGTTTTGCATTAACATCATGAATAGTGTTTCAATGTAGAGATTAAATAGATATGGAGATAATGGACAACCTTGCCTGGCAATAGGATTTGAAATATTTTTATTTATATATAGTTGACTGTAAATTTTATCAAACATATTTTTAAAGGCTTTAATAAATGAAGTGGGAAAAATCAAAGTACTGTACAACTGTAAATAAAAATGCTAAGTGAATATGATCAAAAGCTTTAGAAGCATCTACTGCTAAAGAGGCGTTATTTTGATTGTTTATTTGTAAAAAAATTTCCAGTGTAAGAGTATGATCTGAAGTTTGTCTGTTTCTTAGGAAACCAGACTGATAGTGAGATAAAACTGAAGGAAGATTTGTTTTTTTAATTTAGGTGCAGCAGTAGCATTGTTGCCTCACAGCAAGAGGTTCTCCTGTTCTATTCTCAGGTGGAGCGCCTTCTGTGTGGAGTCTGCATGTCCTCCCCGTGGTCGAGTGGCATTCAAAAGACATGCATGAATGGGCATGCCTTCGTTGAAGGTTGGGCATCGGGCTGGCACCTCAGCACCATAAAGATCTACTGCCAATCATTAGCGGACCGGAGTTCCACTGTGGTGACCCCTAACTGGGAAAAGCCGAAAGAAGAAGAACAACAGCACAGATAGAAGCATATATTTCAGGTCTACACCAGTGAAATAGGTCTATAGTCAATTGGGTCATCTGGATTATGATTCAGTATTAAAATGGGAATTGTTTTGTAGCCAGTTAAGTAAATACCTGAAATACTTTGTTTTTCATATATTGTTAAAAGCGTCTAGCAGAATGAATGAAACCTGAGATGTGAAACATTTATAAAACTCAGCACATAATCCATCAGGACTTGGTTCTTTGACATACTTAAGATTTTTATAGTGTCTTCTATTTCTCTGAGATGAAATGGTGCTTTTAGCTGATCAGTCTGACTAGATTCATGCTTATTAAATTACATTTTATTTAAATTGTTGTTCAGTAATGCTTTTGAAGTATTTAAATTATGTCTTCCATATAGTTGGGTGTAGATATTAGCAAAGACTTGGATTATGTCCTTTGTATTGTTCAATAGTTAATTTTTATATTTAATTGACTAAATGTAAGGAGGGTGGTTAATCTGGCAAGGGTTTTAGATGGGAAAGTGGGACTGTTTGGAATATTTAGCAAGACCATAGCCAGGATTCAGTAAACTCCACATATGCTTCACATGAAGCCTACACGGAGTTTACATGTGTGCACGGTGATGTACGGCAAGCAGCAATGGCAATTGCATATTCATGCAGTGGACTGCATTTAAACATAAATAACCATGGTATCATGTCTGGCAACAGTGTTGCCGAGCAGGAAACTGTGCAATGCAACAGGGATAGCAATTCTGTTTACATCAGAGCATAGTCAGTTAGCATGTTTGCATGGAATGCCACAGTGATCATCAGGGCAGATAATACACGTTGCACTAAGAGATTTCCAATCTCTTAGAGCAATACATCTGGACAAAATCCAAAATAATGGGGGGGCAATGACCCAGATATAGGGACAGATTCTACATATTTGTATGTTTAAACTTAGAAATGTGCTTGAATAACAAGATTTGTGTTGATACATTTTTCTGAAGTTTTTAAAGTCTAAAACTCAAATGTATGGAATTGTTTAGTGTCTTCAGTCCTGAGATCATCCCAGTGATATAGCAGAAAACCACAAATTTTATAAGGAACAGACCAAAGGATATAAAGCAAAATTCTGAACATACTGTGAAAATCTGGACACTTGAAAGGTATGATATGCATATGGTCCAAACACACTACAGAACAGTGTATACAGTGCAGAGTATTGTGAAATCTCATTCCTGGCATTCTGTACCAATGTTGTGTAAATGATTGATAAGGGCACATGCACTGCCATATAGAATAAATGCTTGGGGAAGTGTGTGCATTGAATAGGGACACACAGATGAATTGTAGGAATGAACACAGGGAAAGAAGATAGGTGAAAAAACTTAATATGCAACAAATGAGGGCATGTCGATGGAAGACAGCTGTAGCAGCAACACCAATCACATATCAGTATGGTACAGTAGGGACTGACAGTGAAAATGTGTATCATGTGAGTGTCACACAAGGTGACATAGCAATGGGGAAGATTTCTGTATGGGATAAGCATCCTTACATGAACAATGCAGAGGATATCTATCAGGGATGCTATATCAATACAAGCTAGATGTTGTATGTACTACAAAAACTCTGCAGTTTAAAAAAAGACTCAAATCCCACTTACTGAATACAAAGCCATGCCCACCAGCCCTGAAGAACTTATGAGTGCCTTATTGCAACCCCCCCCCACTATCTAACTTTTCTATCCTTTCTTCCCTCTTCTTCTTATCTTCTCTACACCATCCTTTCCTTCACAATATTTGGTCTGACTCAAATCTCTGCCCCCAAAACATCCAGCAAATTTTCTCAATTAGTAACTGGTCTATTTTCGCTTTATTATTCTCTCTCCCTGATAATATAGCATTATTTACCTGTGTTACTGCTCCATAGTTATGCACATACATAAAGTTTTTGGTAGATAGACATATCAGTAGTCTCTATTATTAGAAATGTGTATAATCCTTAGTCTATATATGTAAACTTGATGTATTAAGAACTTTGTATGTACTACACTGTATCTATGTGTTACTTCTCTGTTGTAATGTTTTGATATTTTGTACAACTTTCCTGTTGATAATGTGGAGCTTTTCTTCCCAGGCCTCTGCTGAAAAATTAATTGTATCCAATCAGACTTTCCCGGTAAACAAATGTAAAATAAAATAAATAAATAAATATACAATTGAGGTAGGGTGCATTTTGTGAAGCTGTGCAAATTGATTTGCCTGAATATGAATGTAATCTCAGCAGTGGTTTTCAGCAAGTGGGACACAGGAAAAGGCTCATGGAGAGCATTAAAAGAAGCATGCACAATCATGGACAATATCAGAATAATACCACCAGTAATCTTATGTCTCTGACATAACATATGTGGTTTAGATTGATCAGAGAGGGTTGTGCACAAACACACTTGTACAACTATTATGACATGTCTACACTCTAGGAATGTAATCATACACACTGTCTTGACACTGTGACATCTGCTGGAGGTGTTAGGAGGGACACTGCTTTACTTGTATGTGACATTATGATCAATACAGGCTAGTTGACTGATATGCAATGCATATGGCACAATCCACACCATCACAAATATTACCCATGCCATTAATGTTGTCAAACAGCTATATATATACTGTGTGCATCACCATAACATGTATCACACATGCATCTGGTATAACAACTTAATGGGATTTCCGCACCATCAGACAGTAATATTTATGCCATAAAAAGAATACCTTGCTATGGCCTATAATATGTGTGACAGCTCACTGTAGTAAAGATGGTAGACTTCAGTTACACATCACTGTACGATGTGCAGTGAGGTACATGACAAAGGGTGCATTGTACTCAGTTAGTGTAACGAAGGCTGTGAACTATGGAGGTATTAGCCTGTGATGTGGATGTCCTTTACATACTCAGTATTTGTGTTATATATAAGGGAGTAGTCAGCACTGTGGCCACATGTTGGTGGATGTTCCACATACCATCTACCCCAAGACGCAGGTCACATACCTTTTGGTCGGATTATAGGGTGGGTATGATGTCTACATTATACTTATGTGGTATGTTTTTTTTTCCTGACATAAAAAATCCCCATCTTTTTGTGTCATTGCAGGTGTTGTCATGGCTGTAGCAGCAATCTGCTGTGTGTTGATACTATCTGTATTATACTAATATCACAGTTGGAGTCAATAATTGCCCACAATCTGTAGTCCTTCAGACAGCTGTTTAGACACATGATATGTATGTCATTTGTGATTTCTGTGACTTAAATAATGGACAGGAAAGGGCTTAGCAGACAGCCCTGATGTATGGACCTGAGATATAGTTCACTTCACAAATTTCAACAGATTTCAATGCCATGTATGTGATACAGTGGTCTCCCCACTTGGTGATATTGATGTTTATGGCCACATCTTACAGTGTTGAGTGAATACCTCAGTGTGGATTTGTTTCAAATGCCTTGGGCTTGTCAAGTTCAAAAATATGATAGTTTTATCATTGTGCATGCCCTAGATGACCTCTGTTAGGACATTTAACAGATGTAACACACATGATGTAGCATTAACAACTCACACAGGTCTGTTGCATGCAGCTGGAATTTTAATTGTGTCCATTTAGAAAAGGTTCATGATGACATGTTGATCTTCCTCACAGGTGAGGAGAGTCAGGACGTGTCTGTATATGCATGCATTGGGTGCTGTCTTCCCAAACTGAGATGGATGGATGTTGATGTACACCCTTCTACAGGAACATAGTCTGGAAATTATGTTGAAGTGTGTATTCAACCATGTCAGGAAGGTGTATCTGCTAAGTCAAGTGATAGGCAATCTGTGATGTTGTCACAACCCATTGAATCTGTGCGATAGGCCTGTATGAATGTAAAACAGTGCATACTTGCTTTCTTGATCTGGCCTAGGGTTTTGACACAATCCCCCATGCAGGTATCATTGAGAAACTTTCCCATCTGGGGATTAACCCTTACATCACTAGATGGGCAACCAATTGGCTCACTGACAGAACACAAACTGTAAAACTTGATGAATCAACCTGTACAAGTACAGCTGTCACCATCAGAGTACCTCAGTGATCTGTGCTTGATCCTTTACTGTTTGAAATCTATTTCTTGACAGTTCAAGCTAAAGTATATGGCCTTTGGCTTACCTCTTTTGCTGATTCTTGTATACTGAGTGGAATCACTGAGTCCACCTATGATGATTACGTAATACAGGTGGGGTTAACACAGACAAATGATTGGTGACAAAGCCAAGCAGTCTACAAATAAATGCAAAAATGTCTCTTTATTTTGCCCTTATGCAAATTGGAATTCCCTGCTAATTACAGCATTGACAACAGTCCTGCTAGGAACACATGTAGATAGCAATCTGAACTTCACCCACCAAGTGTCCTCATTGGTACTGAAAGCCTAAGTTGTGCACATCATAAGTCAAGCCATCATATTCAGATCTTAGGATTGTATGACAGCACTGTACTTGAACCTCATCAGAACACTAATAGAGTATAATGCTCATTTTTCCATGTACCTCATGAGACACACACAGCAGCTGGAGACACCACAGGGGTTTCTCAACAAGAATACACAGGGCCTGCAAACCATGCCATGATGTATGTGGATAGACTGAAAGCCATGTCACTGTAATCTGGATTGTATAGGATGAGGTGACTTGCCTGGCCTCCAGGCCAGTCTCTGACCCTGCCCTTGTGGGAGTAGTGCACATCCACAAATCAGATATAGCTGATGACATCAGCAGTATCTGGTGAGGAGGATATGTTAATAACAGTGCCCCACATGCTGGTGTAAAAGGCAGTCTGTAAGGTCAAGCAAGTGCACAAACATGCACACACCCCAGTTGACTGCATTAAAAACAGAACCCCTACCTATCTAGGTACGCAGACTACATAATGTATTTAAGGCAAGCTCCACAGCTCAAATCTGACTTAGACTGTTTCTGACAACATTTTATAGCTGATGACATCAGCAGTTTCTGGTGAGGAGAATATGGTAAAAATAGTGTCCCATATGCTAGTGTAAAAGGCTGTCTGTAATGTCAAGGAAGTGTACAAACACACATGATATTGACTGAAGTGCGAACAGAACCCCCCTACTTATCTAAGTACACAGACTACAAGCTTAGTATTTCACACAACCACCACAGCACAAGTCTGACTTATATAAGGCTGCAGGACTACTTATAGTGGATGACATCACCAGTGCATGTAGGAGAGAAGATGTTGAGAGGCCTGCATGAAATGGATGTATATGCATGTGCAAGTATCAAAATACTGTCAATTCATGGGATTTAAGTGGTAAGTGTAGGATACACACTTATGCTTTTCTGGTTAGACACACACACACACACACACACACACACACACACACACACACACACACACAGTTGACTATTGTGAGAACAGAACCCCCTACTGGTCAAAGCACACAGACTACATAGGTTAGTACTTGACACAAGCACCACATCACAAGTCTGACTGTCATATGGCTACAGGACAACTTATAGTGGATGACATTTGCAGTGCATGTAGGAGAGAAGATGCTGGGAGGCCTGCACAGGTTCATAGCTTCATAGGTGCATAACAGTTTACTAGGCTAATGGCCCTAGGGTCTTTACAAGGCTAGCTGTGAAAAAAAACCCAAGTACCCTTATTAAGCATAATTATATGGTCATTGTTAGCTGAGTGGTTTTGTGATCAGCACCAAGTACCCCTGTCCATGAGGGACATAGATGCCAGCCCTGGGGTGAATTTACAATCACCCATCCAATTGTCAAGATTGCACTTGCATAGGGTCATTGCTGAGCACTGATTCACATACAGTGGGAGTCTACTCCACAGGAGCAACAATCGGGAGCTATATCTGTCTTTCCAGCATGTTCTATTTATATCACAAGCTAGGTTGAGATCATTGGAGCAAGTTACTCACTGTCTCATTTGATTTGTGGATATCCAGCATTTCCAGTAGGGCAGGGTCTGAGGCTGCTCTGTAGGCCTGACACAGGTCATCTCTCAGCAGCCTATATGATACTGAGTACAGTGACAGGGCTCAGTCTTTCCATGTATGTTTTGGAGTTCCTGGAGTCTTATGATCAGAATCCTCTGTGGTTTCTCCAGTTGCTGCAGGTGTCTGGTGAGGTACTTACAAGAGGGAGCATTGTACTCAATTAGTGGTCTAATAAGGGTCAAGTACAGTGGAGCTATGACCTCCCTGGTCTTGGATGCAATCCACTTGAGGTGGACAATGTAGAATGCATGTCTTACAACTATGGACACATAGTGATTGAAGTTTAGATTGCTATCAACTTGTGTTCCCAAGTCTCACACAACTGAGTTTGAGCTTAGAGGGGTGATATGCATATCTTAATTAGCAGGAGTACTTCTTTGTCAAATGGAGCAATGAGTCATTTTTTGTATTAAGTTTCAGTCCATGAGTTTGGCATGAATCATTTGTCTGTGTCAGCATAATGTGTAATATGTTAACATTGTTGGGGACTATATATGATTGTGCACAGTTGACAGTCATAGTTATCTGCAAACATTGTAAGCCACAAGCCATCTACCTGCCTGGACTTCAGACAAATAGAGGGCCCAGCACAGATCCTTGTGGTACTCCACTGGTAACTGGTCTACTGGTGGAGGGGGACTCCCAACTTTGACGGTGTGTGTTTTGTCAGTAAGCCAGTTGGCTACCCATCTGGTAATGTATGGGTTAATTCCCACATAGGAGATTTTCTGTATGATACCTGAATGGGGATTGTGTCAAAGGCCTTAGCTAAATCAACATAGGCAGTATGTCCTGTTCTCCCTCATCCGGGGCCTTGGGGACATTATCAAAGAAGTCCACAAGGTTTAATAAGCAAGATCTACCATAGACAAAACCAAAATGGGCCAGGTCAAGATTGTTGAAGGTCACCTATGTCTCTGTGGATACGGTCCATGATGATTCTTTACATAGCCTTACAGATAAGTCTGTTTAGACTTATGGGTCAATAGTTCCCAGGGTTGATGGATGTGTAGGCATGCTGAGCTGTGAAGATAATTCTAGTTCTGAATGTTACCAGACTGATGTATATTGCATATCACACAACGTTTGATATTAATTTATGTAGTGTAGTTGATATATGCATGAAAACATTCTGAGACACCAGGATTGCAGTGCATGGGGGGAGGCAACACATGACTGCACTGTAAATATGTGACATATTGTTAGATAGGATCTTCACTTTGTTATGTTTCCACATGTAGGTTCATGGCATAAAGAGTAAACGGACAGTAAACAGCAGTAATACATACTAATAGTAAATTTGCATAGTGCAATGGTAAGCAGTGGGTTTGCATAATGTTTCTCAAAGTGTTTGCACATGCAAGACACCCATTTCCATTATTTTCCCTGTTTGCACATAGTTAAGCAGTGCATAAATGCAAGCCACATTGCTAAACATCTGACACTTGATATTGAGTATATGCAACACACCTGCTACTTAGATGACTCTGTGGCAGCAGTTGTAAATGTGTTAACACATTTCTTTTTGAGCCTAGATGATACTGGGTTTGAATCCCAATATATGTAATACTTTTGAATAAACAGTGATAATGCAATGATATATTATTCTGTATAGTACATTCACCACATGCTATTGTATGAGTTGATGTAGCATAGCGAGTTTAAGCAGCATTGCATGGACATAACCATAGCATTATAAAGCCACTCACTGTCGCTTGAAATAGGTGAGTGATGCCAAACTCCACCCAAACATAGAGTCTAAAAAGTGAAGGGATCCATTGCTTATTCTGGTACTTATGTGTGTTGTGTGTGATTCTATGTTTTGACCAGACTATAGGTGTTAAAATGGGGTAGATAGAAAAGTGGTGAAATGGGGGAACAAGCAGGAGAAGAACAAAGAGAAAGCAATACAAGAATGTGCAGGAAGGAGGTAGGAAAGAACCATAGCTATCCATTTCTTCAACAGTAAAAACTGATGGTATGTGCAGAATATCAGCTGAATTTGGATTGTCACCTACACAGAGAGGAGTGACAACAATGTAATCAAGTTGTATAGCCAATTGGACTGAATCAAGTGTGTCAGGATGACACATGTGTGAAACAGAGTTATGTATGGGACAATATTTTTATTTTTGTGGGAAAAAATTACACGTGCGAAATGGAGAGTTATGTATGGGACTATAATTTTTTTGTGGGACAGGTGCCCATTTTTTTTGAGAATCTCTTTATTAAGTTTTGTATTTCAGAAATTTTTTCAGTTCGGTAAAAGAGGAATGTTGGGTAAGGGACATAGCTATTTCTGGGTCAGGTAAGTTGTGTAGGTTAGGAAGTAAATACCAACAAACAAGGCAAACATGACAAGACACAGGGACAGTGAGTGACACAAAAGGTTGGAGGACACCATGATTAGGGTGTGGGAGGGGAAAACACATGCTCTTGACTGTCAAACATGAATACAGTGAGAATTTAGTCCTCACATACTGGACTGTCATCACTGTTCCCCTTACTCTTCAGGTGGCTGAAATGCTTGACATCTTCTCCTCTTATGTACTATGAGGGAGACCAGCATCTACATCTGGCATAGATGTACACCAATGGTGTGGCGCATGACCCTATGAACCAACCTTGGCATCTCCCATTGGGTAATGAAATCTCCACCTCTGCCACTGCTCCCAGACTGCATTAGCTGCCAGGGCAGTACTACCTGAGGGTGCAGGTAATGCAGGGTCAGCAGAGGCAGTGCTGCCAGGTTGGGTCCCAGACATACTGTGCATCAGTGCTGTAACCAGTGGAGCAGGAGCAGGCTGATCCACTGGGGCTGGTCTACCTCACTGTGTTGCATAGCATTTAGTGATTTGGTACACATGGATGGCATAGAGACATTTTAATGACACATAATAGAAAATAAAAGAGAGAGAAGGGTTGGGGTGAGAGGAAAAAAAGAGGTAAAATTAGTACCATCATATGTGATATACAATGCATTAACATAATTATACAACTACTTTAGCTGAATTATTACATTTAAGTGTATGCCTTAACAAATGCACACTATAACTACAGATTGTGTGCATATATTGCACATTTGCATGTCTCAGTTATACAGATTACAGTTCACAGCAGGGTAGTTATGCTACTTTTATAGAGTTTAATTTAATGTAAATATTATAAAAAAATGAAGTACTGTATAATTGTAACTCATGGTATTTGAGGCCAGACCCTCTGACTACTGTCATATATTTGACTCCTAAAGTTGATTTGTGTTACAGACTGATGCATGCACACTTGCTTTTACACTGGTCAATTTGCTACAGCTGTATAAAAATCTATATTTAACTTTTAAAGCTATAATAATACTTTTGTTGTGCTGCATATGTACCACTTGCTTCCCTCAGTCACTTCATTCAAGCACCATGAGCATCTCTATTGAACTCTATGTCGACATTAGCTGAGGAAAGAATAGAAAGAATATAAATGAACAGAAGACCATTATGCATACCAGTCTTGCCTATATTTAGCTTTCTAAGTGTTATAAATACTCTCTTATTGTTATATTTACACAGCTATGGGATGTCCTCAGTCTCTAATTCAGTCAACTAATGGTTGAGGGTATCACTTTTGAGCTTGTGTAGGTCATTAAAATGATGCCTACACTGTTCCCTAGTGTGCAGGATGCCAATAGCACTAGATATAGCCTGAGCCAAACTACTTCATGCCTCAGAATTGTACTAGGAGCTAGAATAGTCCCCCTGCAGAAGTCTTTGGCTATGGCACTTTACCAATAGTCCAATAAATATCCTGGACTCCTGGAAACCCTACCTGTATGCCCTAAAATGGGCAGCTTCCACACTAACTCCAGAAATGTCTAACACCCATCTTAGAGCAATGGAAAATGATGCTTTTCCACCAATTCCAGTTATCTTGTTTACTGGTAGTGCTCAAATCCGACCAATGCCAACCATGTTTGCTTAATGTTAAGCAGAGTGCAGCCGTGCCAAGCATGGATGACATAAACATTTGAAATAGGAAGGTTAATCTGACACTTGACCTTAGTTTGAGAGGTGTCTGGTGATGTAGCTAGAAAATATGTATTGAAAATTGGAAGGTAACTGTTAGGTGAATTAAATTTCCACACATGTACTGGGGGCATAAATATCATGACCTGACACATTTGTTTTTGGCTTTATACACTGATAAAATTGATTTTTAAAGAGTGGAATTCAAACCTAGGCATAAGGACAAAACCTTTTCTTCTATAGCACTGATTTTCCATCTTTGCCACAGACCAAGTGCTGCTCTGACATAAGCAGGAATCATTCATAAATACAGCTAACAGCTTGAAGTGTTCTGTATGTGTGTGTGACCTGACAAGGTTCTTGTATATAGATTCAGTTGTGTATGTGTCTTATTTAATTGTGAGGGCCATCCAAGTCCAGACTGTACAATTATACTTACAGAAATATAGTAGACAGTATACCCTCAGGCATACATCTGAAAACACACTAAGGATATTTTATCCCTCATAGCCACGTTGCTTCGCTAGGGATGGCTTGCACCTGTCACCCCTGGGCTTTCGAATATTGGCTAAGGCTCTTACCACCCCCATAGTGCCTTTTTTAGGCAAGACTCAAAAGACAAACCCACATCCATAGACAACACAAGAAAAAAAAAACTAAGGGTAATGCTGCTCAACGCCAGAAGTCTAAACCTCAAGATGCATGCACTCGAGGCTCTCCTCAGTATGGAGAATATCGATATCTGTGCAGTGACAGAGACCTGGTTCAAGACCCCAGAGAGCACCCCAGCACTACCAGGTTATACCTCATACCATGCTTTTCGGTCCTAAAACTCGGACCGAACCACAAAAGAAGGGGGAGTATCCATATTCATCAAAGATACCCATACCTCCAGGTTAGTGGCACTACACAAAGCATCGGAGACCATCCATGTACAGTTAACAGTGGGCAAAACTGCCTTTCAGTTTGTAGTCTACTACAGACCACCCTCCCAAACTCAGGAACCCCACTCGGCCTTCCTGAGAACACTGGAGAATATGAAGGTCTCTCTAAACACAATAATATTGGGTGACTTCAACTACCCAAACATCGACTGGGAAAACTACTCAAGCCCCAACACCCTTGCCCAACAGTTCCTAGAATTTATAAACTCAAATGCTATGGAACAACTGGTCACCACTCCCACAAGAGGGGATAACATATTGGACCTGTTCATCACCAACATGGGACTCTATGTTAGAGGGACACAATGCAACATTGCAAGAAAGGGGAATACATCTGATGTTAATGTTGATAACATGCCGAGTTAATGTATCATCAAGGACAGTGGATACTTCAGGGGTTATTTGCATACACTGTAGTTATTAAATATGATGTGTATATACAGGGACTGTATGTATAACTGACTGTACTGCTGTATTCTTCACTTTATCATGTATAAACAAGATGAAATGAGCCCTACAGCTGTTGTGTCATGCACATCAGAATGGAACATGTTTTGCCATGTTCATATGAGGGAATTATTATGGCAGCTTAGGCTAAACACCTTAGTTTTTCCAGGTCTTAATGAAGCATGCAGTATTATTCCTGGTTTGAACCTTAAATGTTTTTAATATTGAATATTTTACTGTTAATTAATTATCACTTAGAACTGTTTTTATATGAGTGCTATTAGTGTTATTCATGTGTTGTGACAGTTGGTCATGTTTTTAATTAATTTTTAACAATTGAACAATGTTTTGATTTAAATTGTGTATCACAACCATATATTTTTGTTGGGATGGGGTCCTTTAAATGTAAATACATGGTAAATTGATTTTTAGTGATTTTAAAAGGAGGGAGTTTCAAATTGCAGTAGTTCTGATGAAGTCCCATAGAGGATGAAAGTGCTTAACTAATCTACTGCTGGAGTGTGTTGGATTGAATAAAGTGCAGTGCAAGTTGTCCTGGTTGCCTTTTTTGATATTTTTGGCATATCCATGTGCCTTACAATATTGTTGATTATTTTTGAAATTTATAATTCTTAACTGCTTTTTTATGTAATATCTTTGATTTCTTTTTTTATTTTCTCTGCTAAATTGAGCTTTTCTCCCTGGGTCTCCAGTGAAAATGGGCTCTTGTGACCCAGTAATACTTTCCTGGTAAAAATGTTGATAAATAAATAAACAGAAGTATAATAGCACTCAAAATATACAAGTGCCAAATGACAACACAGGTCTGATGACATTACATAACATAACAGTAGTTCAAGGTCTCTATTTGTAAATGGAGCACATGTACTATTTGATTATACTGGGCATTCTCAAAAGAAATTACTGTGAACACTGCCATAACAGGGTGTAGACAACAGATACACACAAGTAAGTGCCCAACACAGGTCTAGTCACACTTTACGATGATCTTGCATAATGCCAAACAGTAAGAAATATGTTGTAAGCCATTGTATCCTATAAAGCTGTACAGTGTAAAGAAAGCAATTAAAGTAATAGATACATTTTAGGAGGAAGGCATATAATACAGTCCATTCTTATGTGGAAATTAAGTAATGGCTGTGAACAATCAATAACATATGTAGCATTTGCATCTTGCCCGACTTGAACACATGCCAAGACAGATATCAGATAGATGTGTATTAACCCATGACAGCACAGAAATAGTCATACTGTGTGTTTCATGACAAACACACTTGGTGGGCTTACAGGACTTTCCTGTTGTAATGGGTATAGATCCCCTACCTTGGAGGGGGATGCCTTAAAACTGTTTTCCTCTAACTATACCATCAATACTTTCTTTGCCTAAGCCACTCATGACTGATACAGTTATCTGACAGACAAATGTTACTTGATTCTTGTTTACCAGTTACTTTTATTAGATTTTACAATGAAAGAAAGATATAGAATAAAAACAATAAAGCAAAACATTGAACATTAACAATAAACATCTAAATGACTGTCTAAAAACAAGTTATATTCAAATATATATAAAGTATCATGTGCCTAATAATATACAGACAGTATTTAGAATATAACTTAAATCTTTTATGTGAAATGACATACTAAACCGAGAAGAATCTTAAAAGATAAAGAAGAGTGCATGAGTTTGGTGTATATAAAATTAATTTGTATTTAAAATAAGTAATAATTAGGAAAAGGAAATCAAGTATTCTTTTTACATAGTCTGCTGAATTTTGAAAAAAATATACTTAAAGTCATTTTTAAAACCTTAATATAGTTAATAACCACCTCTTGGAAATTTGATCATGATATATTTCTCCAGTAAATCCATTTTTTGTTGTAAATAATTTAATTAGGGTAAAAACTGCTACCAATGAGTACTAATCTTTTTTTTTTTAATTTGATGGAGGAATATGCAGAATCATACAATTCCTATTATATCATCTCAATAGCCTATGAGCTGTAATTTATATTTAAGATTTAATCAAATTTGCTGTGAGTATTTAGAACTGCAGAATATATGAATCAGATTTGCTACAGGATTGTCACATAAATTACAAGATGGTGTATTATTTGAAAAAAATTAATACTTTTTTTGAAGGAATCATGTAGACATTATTTAATATCATAAACTGAGTGTAAAATAACTTTTTGAGAGGAATGAATGGATGTAATAGATTTATACAATGCCTCACTTGAAAGTCCAAGATTATTGTCTAGTCAGTAAGAAGAAAAACATATTATTGAATTTAATGCTGAAGATTAATTCATACATATTTGATAAAGGTTTTTGTGATTGTAATAAGGAGAACAATTAGGTAAGTTGTAATGTTTGAATTCACATTCTGGATATTAAATATATTTTTACCATATAACAAATTTGGTTTATATAGGTATCTAACCTTTCAGGAGGTTTAATTTATATGTTATATTTTTCTGTTGAAATGGTTTAGATTTGAAAAATTCAATGACTGTCATGTGTATTTGAGAAAAGTGTGATTAATCTAAAATACTGTTATTTAACTTAAAGTTTGGATTTTTGTCAATGGGTTGCATAAGATTACAACTATCATGTAAGACACCATATGATTTTGGAACAAGACAAAGTTTTTAGTTATAAAAAGGTATTACTTTTACATTCTAAAGGTCTAGATTACTTAAATGAGGTAAGACCAAAATATAATATTGATAACTAGTTAAGTGGTTATACCAAATTCTGACCCTTAAAGGTTGTCAAGTTTGAAAATGTACTGATAGATTAATGCGTTTGATTACTCTAATAGCAGTTATAATCATATAATACAAGTGGAAATCTGGGAAACTAAACCTTCTTGCTTTTTCTAGGTAGGGTTGGTTTATTATAAGATATGCTTGCAGTTTTTGGTGACCATATACATTTATTTAGCTTTGAAGTAATGTCTTGGAAAAATTTAAGTGATAAATTTTGAAAAGAAGAATCGAGTAGAAAGATTTATTTTAGAAGAATATTCATTTTTACCATGGCAACCTTTGATACACAGAAAGATTTAGATTATTCCATCTAATAATATCTTGTTGAATTCTTGACCATACACTTCTGGCATTATTTGAAAACATCTTGGGCTGATCTTGGTCAACATTTATACCTAGGTATTTCAAGACTGAAGACATTTTGACCTCATGACATAAACTACTTCTAAGATTTAAATACTTTTTATAAAGGGAAAGATAATGGATTAGCAATGATTTAGATTGTAGTTTGAAAATTTACAAAAACTGTTAATAGCCTGTATAATTTAAAAAATATCAGAACTGGGAAGTGAAAAATAGAGATGTCATCAGCACAGACAGTAAGTAGTAAAGTAAGGTAAAATTTGATGCATAATAAAAGAGTTTTGCATTAACATCATGAATAGTGTTTCAATGTAGAGATTAAATAGATATGGAGATAATGGGCAACCTTGCCTGGCAATAGGATTTGAAATATTTTTATTTATATATAGTTGACTGTAAATTTTATCAAACATATTTTTAAAGGCTTTAATAAATGAAGTGGGAAAAATCAAAGTACTGTACAACTGTAAATAAAAATGCTAAGTGAATATGATCAAAAGCTTTAGAAGCATCTACTGCTAAAGAGGCGTTATTTTGATTGTTTATTTGTAAAAAAATTTCCAGTGTAAGAGTATGATCTGAAGTTTGTCTGTTTCTTAGGAAACCAGACTGATAGTGAGATAAAACTGAAGGAAGATTTGTTTTTTTAATTTAGGTGCAGCAGTAGCATTGTTGCCTCACAGCAAGAGGTTCTCCTGTTCTATTCTCAGGTGGAGCGCCTTCTGTGTGGAGTCTGCATGTCCTCCCCGTGGTCGAGTGGCATTCAAAAGACATGCATGAATGGGCATGCCTTCGTTGAAGGTTGGGCATCGGGCTGGCACCTCAGCACCATAAAAATCTACTGCCAATCATTAGCGGACCGGAGTTCCACTGTGGTGACCCCTAACTGGGAAAAGCCGAAAGAAGAAGAACAACAGCACAGATAGAAGCATATATTTCAGGTCTACACCAGTGAAATAGGTCTATAGTCAATTGGGTCATCTGGATTATGATTCAGTATTAAAATGGGAATTGTTTTGTAGCCAGTTAAATAAATACCTGAAATACTTTGTTTTTCATATATTGTTAAAAGCGTCTAGCAGAATGAATGAAACCTGAGATGTGAAACATTTATAAAACTCAGCACATAATCCATCAGGACTTGGTTCTTTGACATACTTAAGATTTTTATAGTGTCTTCTATTTCTCTGAGATGAAATGGTGCTTTTAGCTGATCAGTCTGACTAGATTCATGCTTATTAAATTACATTTTATTTAAATTGTTGTTCAGTAATGCTTTTGAAGTATTTAAATTATGTCTTCCATATAGTTGGGTGTAGATATTAGCAAAGACTTGGATTATGTCCTTTGTATTGTTCAATAGTTAATTTTTATATTTAATTGACTAAATGTAAGGAGGGTGGTTAATCTGGCAAGGGTTTTAGATGGGAAAGTGGGACTGTTTGGAATATTTAGCAAGACCATAGCCAGGATTCAGTAAACTCCACATATGCTTCACATGAAGCCTACACGGAGTTTACATGTGTGCACGGTGATGTACGGCAAGCAGCAATGGCAATTGCATATTCATGCAGTGGACTGCATTTAAACATAAATAACCATGGTATCATGTCTGGCAACAGTGTTGCCGAGCAGGAAACTGTGCAATGCAACAGGGATAGCAATTCTGTTTACATCAGAGCATAGTCAGTTAGCATGTTTGCATGGAATGCCACAGTGATCATCAGGGCAGATAATACACGTTGCACTAAGAGATTTCCAATCTCTAAATCTGGACAAAATCCAAAATAATGGGGGGGCAATGACCCAGATATAGGGACAGATTCTACATATTTGTATGTTTAAACTTAGAAATGTGCTTGAATAACAAGATTTGTGTTGATACATTTTTCTGAAGTTTTTAAAGTCTAAAACTCAAATGTATGGAATTGTTTAGTGTCTTCAGTCCTGAGATCATCCCAGTGATATAGCAGAAAACCACAAATTTTATAAGGAACAGACCAAAGGATATAACGCAAAATTCTGAACATACTGTGAAAATCTGGACACTTGAAAGGTATGATATGCATATGGTCCAAACACACTACAGAACAGTGTATACAGTGCAGAGTATTGTGAAATCTCATTCCTGGCATTCTGTACCAACGTTGTGTAAATGATTGATAAGGGCACATGCACTGCCATATAGAATAAATGCTTGGGGAAGTGTGTGCATTGAATAGGGACACACAGATGAATTGTAGGAATGAACACAGGGAAAGAAGATAGGTGAAAAAACTTAATATGCAACAAATGAGGGCATGTCGATGGAAGACAGCTGTAGCAGCAACACCAATCACATATCAGTATGGTACAGTAGGGACTGACAGTGAAAATGTGTATCATGTGAGTGTCACACAAGGTGACATAGCAATGGGGAAGATTTCTGTATGGGATAAGCATCCTTACATGAACAATGCAGAGGATATCTATCAGGGATGCTATATCAATACAAGCTAGATGTTGTATGTACTACAAAAACTCTGCAGTTTAAAAAAAGACTCAAATCCCACTTACTGAATACAAAGCCATGCCCACCAGCCCTGAAGAACTTATGAGTGCCTTCTTGCAACCCCCCCCCCACTATCTAACTTTTCTATCCTTTCTTCCCTCTTCTTCTTATCTTCTCTACACCATCCTTTCCTTCACAATATTTGGTCTGACTCAAATCTCTGCCCCCAAAACATCCAGCAAATTTTCTCAATTAGTAACTGGTCTATTTTCGCTTTATTATTCTCTCTCCCTGATAATATAGCATTATTTACCTGTGTTACTGCTCCATAGTTATGCACATACATAAAGTTTTTGGTAGATAGACATATCAGTAGTCTCTATTATTAGAAATGTGTATAATCCTTAGTCTATATATGTAAACTTGATGTATTAAGAACTTTGTATGTACTACACTGTATCTATGTGTTACTTCTCTGTTGTAATGTTTTGATATTTTGTACAACTTTCCTGTTGATAATGTGGAGCTTTTCTTCCCAGGCCTCTGCTGAAAAATTAATTGTATCCAATCAGACTTTCCCGGTAAACAAATGTAAAATAAAATAAATAAATAAATATACAATTGAGGTAGGGTGCATTTTGTGAAGCTGTGCAAATTGATTTGCCTGAATATGAATGTAATCTCAGCAGTGGTTTTCAGCAAGTGGGACACAGGAAAAGGCTCATGGAGAGCATTAAAAGAAGCATGCACAATCATGGACAATATCAGAATAATACCACCAGTAATCTTATGTCTCTGACATAACATATGTGGTTTAGATTGATCAGAGAGGGTTGTGCACAAACACACTTGTACAACTATTATGACATGTCTACACTCTAGGAATGTAATCATACACACTGTCTAGATACTGTGACATCTGCTGGAGGTGTTAGGAGGGACACTGCTTTACTTGTATGTGACATTATGATCAATACAGGCTAGTTGACTGATATGCAATGCATATGGCACAATCCACACCATCACAAATATTACCCATGCCATTAATGTTGTCAAACAGCTATATATATACTGTGTGCATCACCATAACATGTATCACACATGCATCTGGTATAACAACTTAATGGGATTTCCGCACCATCAGACAGTAATATTTATGCCATAAAAAGAATACCTTGCTATGGCCTATAATATGTGTGACAGCTCACTGTAGTAAAGATGGTAGACTTCAGTTACACATCACTGTACGATGTGCAGTGAGGTACATGACAAAGGGTGCATTGTACTCAGTTAGTGTAACGAAGGCTGTGAACTATGGAGGTATTAGCCTGTGATGTGGATGTCCTTTACATACTCAGTATTTGTGTTATATATAAGGGAGTAGTCAGCACTGTGGCCACATGTTGGTGGATGTTCCACATACCATCTACCCCAAGACGCAGGTCACATACCTCTTGGTCGGCTTATACGGTGGGTATGATGTCTACATTATACTTATGTGGTATGTTTTTTTTTCCTGACATAAAAAATCCCCATCTTTTTGTGTCATTGCAGGTGTTGTCATGGCTGTAGCAGCAATCTGCTGTGTGTTGATACTATCTGTATTATACTAATATCACAGTTGGAGTCAATAATTGCCCACAATCTGTAGTCCTTCAGACAGCTGTTTAGACACATGATATGTATGTCATTTGTGATTTCTGTGACTTAAATAATGGACAGGAAAGGGCTTAGCAGACAGCCCTGATGTATGGACCTGATAAATGGACCTGAGATATAGTTCACTTCACAAATTTCAACAGATTTCAATGCCATGTATGTGATACAGTGGTCTCCCCACTTGGTGATATTGATGTTTATGGCCACATCTTACAGTGTTGAGTGAATACCTCAGTGTGGATTTGTTTCAAATGCCTTGGGCTTGTCAAGTTCAAAAATATGATAGTTTTATCATTGTGCATGCCCTAGATGACCTCTGTTAGGACATTTAACAGATGTAACACACATGATGTAGCATTAACAACTCACACAGGTCTGTTGCATGCAGCTGGAATTTTAATTGTGTCCATTTAGAAAAGGTTCATGATGACATGTTGATCTTCCTCACAGGTGAGGAGAGTCAGGACGTGTCTGTATATGCATGCATTGGGTGCTGTCTTCCCAAACTGAGATGGATGGATGTTGATGTACACCCTTCTACAGGAACATAGTCTGGAAATTATGTTGAAGTGTGTATTCAACCATGTCAGGAAGGTGTATCTGCTAAGTCAAGTGATAGGCAATCTGTGATGTTGTCACAACCCATTGAATCTGTGCGATAGGCCTGTATGAATGTAAAACAGTGCATACTTGCTTTCTTGATCTGGCCTAGGGTTTTGACACAATCCCCCATGCAGGTATCATTGAGAAACTTTCCCATCTGGGGATTAACCCTTACATCACTAGATGGGCAACCAATTGGCTCACTGACAGAACACAAACTGTAAAACGTGATGAATCAACCTGTACAAGTACAGCTGTCACCATCAGAGTACCTCAGTGATCTGTGCTTGATCCTTTACTGTTTGAAATCTATTTCTTGACAGTTCAAGCTAAAGTATATGGCCTTTGGCTTACCTCTTTTGCTGATTCTTGTATACTGAGTGGAATCACTGAGTCCACCTATGATGATTACGTAATACAGGTGGGGTTAACACAGACAAATGATTGGTGACAAAGCCAAGCAGTCTACAAATAAATGCAAAATGTCTCTTTATTTTGCCCTTATGCAAATTGGAATTCCCTGCTAATTACAGCATTGACAACAGTCCTGCTAGGAACACATGTAGATAGCAATCTGAACTTCACCCACCAAGTGTCCTCATTGGTACTGAAAGCCTAAGTTGTGCACATCATAAGTCAAGCCATCATATTCAGATCTTAGGATTGTATGACAGCACTGTACTTGAACCTCATCAGAACACTAATAGAGTATAATGCTCATTTTTCCATGTACCTCATGAGACACACACAGCAGCTGGAGACACCACAGGCGTTTCTCACCAAGAATACACAGGGCCTGCAAACCATGCCATGATGTATGTGGATAGACTGAAAGCCATGTCACTGTAATCTGGATTGTATAGGATGAGGTGACTTGCCTGGCCTCCAGGCCAGTCTCTGACCCTGCCCTTGTGGGAGTAGTGCACATCCACAAATCAGATATAGATGATGACATCAGCAGTATCTGCTGAGGAGGATATGGTAATAACAGCGTCACACATGCTGGTGTAAAAGGCAGTCAGTAAGGTCAAGCAAGTGCACAAACACGCACACACCCCAGTTGACTGCATCAAAAACAGAACCCCTACCTATCTAGGTATGCAGACTACATAATGTATTTAAGGCAAGTTCCACAGCTCAAATCTGACTTAGACTGTTTCTGACAACACTTTATAGCTGATGACATCAGCAGTTTCTGGTGAGGAGAATATGGTAAAAATACTGTCCCATATGCTGGTGTAAAAGGCTGTCTGTAATGTCAAGGAAGTGCACAAACACATAGAATATTGACTGAGGTGCGAACAGAACCCTCTACTTATATAAGTACACAGACTACAAGCTTAGTATTTCACACAACCACCACAGCACAAGTCTGACTTATATAAGGCTGCAGGACTACTTATAGTGGATGACATCACCAGTGCATGTAGGAGAGAAGATGTTGGGAGGCCTGCATGAAATGGATGTATATGCATGTGTAAGTATCAAAATACTGTCAATTCATGGGATTTAAGTGGTAAGTGTAGGATACACACTTATGCTTTTCTGGTTAGACGCACACACACACACACACACACACACACACACACACACACACACACACACACACACACACACACACACACACACACACACACACACACACACACACACACACACACACACACACACACACAGTTGACTACTGTGAGAACAGAACCCCCTACTGGTCAAAGCACACAGACTACATAGGTCACTACTTGACACAAGCACCACACCACAAGTCTGACTGTCATAAGGCTACAGGACAACTTATAGTGGATGACATTTGCAGTGCATGTAGGAGAGAAGATGTTGGGAGGCCTGCACAGGTTCATAGCTTCATAGGTGCATAACAGTTTACTAGGCTAATGGCCCTAGGGTCTTTACAAGGCTAGCTGTGAAAAAAAACCCAAGTACCCTTATTAAGCATAATTATATGGTCATTGTTAGCTGAGTGGTTTTGTGATCAGCACCAAGTACCCCTGTCCATGAGGGACATAGATGCCAGCCCTGGGGTGAATTTACAATCACCCATCCAATTGTCAAGGTTGCACTTGCATAGGGTCATTGCTGAGCACTGATTCACATACAGTGGGAGTCTACTCCACAGGAGCAACAATCGGGAGCTATATCTGTCTTTCCAGCATGTTCTATTTATATCACAAGCTAAAACCAAAAAGTGCCAGTGTACACCAGTAATAAAGTAGAAAAACAGCCAGCCAATGTCCCTCAGCCTCAAACACGAATAAAGCCACGTATCCAACTCGAACCACAGTTTATTAACAAGACATAAAAGTTAAGCGCTTTCGTCAAATGACTTCATCAGAACACTCCATCTTTGAATCCACACATTTAAATACAAATCTTATAATTAATTAGTCCTTGAACAATTAATATTTAAAGGGGAAATGAAGGAAAAAACATCATTCTCAAAAGCTCTCACATTTAAAACTACATATTTAAAATAATTATTTACTACTTTGTACAAATTTATTTACAAATAATAATAACTAGTTTTGTGGAAATACTTATAACTAAAAAATTGAAATGGATGAACGAACACTCAGGAAGATATATATTTTATAATACATAAGCTCTATATTTTAGCTCAGGTTTAATACATACATGGTCATTAAGACCAGGAGGGACCGTGGCATTTAATTCTAGTTGCCATCTCACCTCAGCTCTTTACAACTGGTTATTCCAGTCACAACCCCTTATATCTTTACCTACTATTTCCAATATGCCAAAAAAAAAAACATGATCAGGGAATAATTCCAAGTGTTTGGATAATGCATTGTTTTCATCATGCTTAGAAATACTGTACAAATGTTCGTAAATTCTTTTACGAAATTTCCTTTCTGTTTTCCCTACATAATAGTTGTGGCATTTATGACACCAAGCTAAATAAACCACCCCTGGGGTGTTACAAGTCCCCCCACAAAATTGAACCCTAATCTTATATGGTCCTAACAATACCTCAGAATGAGGAATAATATATTTACAATAACCACAATTACCACAACGCCTGGTTCCTTTACCATCCTTTTTCAAAACAGAACTATTACTTTGAAATAAACTTTTTAAATTTCTATTCACTTTGTACGTAAAGGTCGGTTGATTACCCAAGATAGACAAAACTTCTTGATTACTTTTAAAAATATTCCAGTTGTTACTAATTATGTTCCTAACATGTGTGGATGTTTCACCCATTGTCAAGACCATGGATTTTGAATGGTCTGTTTCATACCTATTTACTAACACCTGGCAATTTTCAACATCTCCGAGTAGAGGTTTGTATCTCAACCCCCATTCATTTATCACTTGTTTTTTGATGTCTGTAACAAATTTAATAGGGTAACCCCTTGCTATAAACATTTCACTTAATTTGTCGGTTTCCATGATTAACAGTTCCTTACTAGAGCACATTCTAACCCCTCTGACCATCTGTCCTTTAACTATGTTTTTCTTCACATAGTAAGGGTGACAACTTGAAAAATCAAGATAGTCATTAGAATAGGTCTCTTTCCTATATACACATGATTGAAAACAGCCTTGTGTCCTATCCTTGGACAGATTTACATCCAGGTAATTAATAGCATAGTTGTTACCAACCCCTGTAAATTTGAAATATTCACATCTGTTATTTAAATATTCAAGAAATTTTTCATGATGTCCTTCTGTTTTCCACAGAATAAATAGGTCATCTAAAAATCTCAAATATATACACCATTTTTCCTTGAAAGGACTCCCAAACACAAAATTTGTCTCCCATTTATAGAAAACCAAGTTAGAAAACAGAGGGGCACAACTACTGCCCATTGCTACACCCGCAGTTTGTTTAAAAAACTCTCCTTCAAAACTAAAATAGTTATTTTTCAAAATTACCTCCATTAATTCAGTAATAAAGTTGATCATAGTATTATTTAAGTTAGTTTTTTCTACCAATGCATCATGGAAAAATTCTAAACCCCTTTCATGTGGTATTGAGGTAAATAAATCTACCACATCAATGGTGGAAAAATTTACTTGATTGTTATAATATCCATTTTCAATTCTTTTTAAAAAGTCCCAAGAATCCACTAATAAATGTTCAATAGCTACTAGGTGTTTCCTAACCATCCTATCCACAAATACACCTAAAGGGTAGGTTATACTATTTTGTCCAGCAATAATCAACCTATAAGGGGGATCCCTAACATCTTTATGTGTCTTTGGTATCCCAAAAGCTATAGGGATAGTTGGTTTCTCAATCTGCAAAAAATTGAAAATCTCTTCATTTATTACTCCCTGTAGTAAAGAGTCTTCCAAAAATGAACTTATTCTCTGATAAGCTAACTTAATCTTATTTCTCGACACAACCTCATATTTACTTGTATCATGTAACATAGAAGTAATTTTATTATTATAATCAGTTTTGTTCACCACCGTCATACCACCTCCTTTGTCAGGTTTCATAAACCTTAAATCTTTCTTATTTCTCAATTGTTCTAACATTACTTTTTCATTCGTTGTTAAATTTGAAAACCTTGGTTTATGTTCTTTTATAGTCTTGTATATTTCCTGACAACACATATTCATTTCCCCTTTAAATATTAATTGTTCAAGGACTAATTAATTACAAGATTTGTATTTAAATGTGTGGATTCAAAGATGGAGTGTTCTGATGAAGTCATTTGACGAAAGCGCTTAACTTTTATGTCTTGTTAATAAACTGTGGTTTGAGTTGGATACGTGGCTTTATTCGTGTTTGAGGCTGAGGGACATTGGCTGGCTGTTTTTCTACTTTATTACTGGTATATCACAAGCTAGGTTGAGATCATTGGAGCAAGTTACTCACTGTCTCATTTGATTTGTGGATATCCAGCATTTCCAGTAGGGCAGGGTCTGAGGCTGCTCTGTAGGCCTGACACAGGTCATCTCTCAGCAGCCTATATGATACTGAGTACAGTGACAGGGCTCAGTCTTTCCATGTATGTTTTGGAGTTCCTGGAGTCTTATGATCAGAATCCTCTGTGGTTTCTCCAGTTGCTGCAGGTGTCTGGTGAGGTACTTACAAGAGGGAGCATTGTACTCAATTAGTGGTCTAATAAGGGTCAAGTACAGTGGAGCTATGACCTCCCTGGTCTTGGATGCAATCCACTTGAGGTGGACAATGTAGAATGCATGTCTTACAACTATGGACACATAGTGATTGAAGTTTAGATTGCTATCAACTTGTATTCCCAAGTCTCACACAACTGAGTTTGAGCTTAGAGGGGTGATATGCATATCTTAATTAGCAGGAGTACTTATTTGTCAAATGGAGCAATGAGTCATTTTTTGTATTAAGTTTCAGTCCATGAGTTTGGCATGAATCATTTGTCTGTGTCAGCATAATGTGTAATATGTTAACATTGTTGGGGACTATATATGATTGTGCACAGTTGACAGTCATAGTTATCTGCAAACATGGTAAGCCACAAGCCATCTACCTTCACCTGGACTTTAGAGAAATAGTTTCCAAACAGTAGAGGGCCCAGCACAGATCCTTGTGGTACTCCACTGGTAACTGGTCTACTGATGGAGGTGGACTCCCAACTTTGACGGTGTGTGTTTTGTCAGTAAGCCAGTTGGCTACCCATCTGGTAATGTATGGGTTAATTCCCACATAGGAGATTTTCTGTATGATACCTGAATGGGGGATTGTGTCAAAGGCCTTAGCTAAATCAACATAGGCAGTATGTCCTGTTCTCCCTCATCCGGGGCCTTGGGGACATTATCAAAGAAGTCCACAAGGTTTAATAAGCAAGATCTACCATAGACAAAACCAAAATGGGCCAGGTCAAGATTGTTGAAGGTCACCTATGTCTCTGTGGATACGGTCCATGATGATTCTTTACATAGCCTTACAGATAAGTCTGTTTAGGCTTATGGGTCAATAGTTCCCAGGGTTGATGGATGTGTAGGCATGCTGAGCTGTGAAGATAATTCTAGTTCTGAATGTTACCAGACTGATGTATATTGCATATCACACAACGTTTGATATTAATTTATGTAGTGTAGTTGATATATGCATGAAAACATTCTGAGACACCAGGATTGCAGTGCATGGGGGGAGGCAACACATGACTGCACTGTAAATATGTGACATATTGTTAGATAGGATCTTCACTTTGTTATGTTTCCACATGTAGGTTCATGGCATAAAGAGTAAACGGACAGTAAACAGCAGTAATACATACTAATAGTAAATTTGCATAGTGCAATGGTAAGCAGTGGGTTTGCATAATGTTTCTCAAAGTGTTTGCACATGCAAGACACCCATTTCCATTATTTTCCCTGTTTGCACATAGTTAAGCAGTGCATAAATGCAAGCCACATTGCTAAACATCTGACACTTGATATTGAGTATATGCAACACACCTGCTACTTAGATGACTCTGTGGCAGCAGTTGTAAATGTGTTAACACATTTCTTTTTGAGCCTAGATGATACTGGGTTTGAATCCCAATATATGTAATACTTTTGAATAAACAGTGATAATGCAATGATATATTATTCTGTATAGTACATTCACCACATGCTATTGTATGAGTTGATGTAGCATAGCGAGTTTAAGCAGCATTGCATGGACATAACCATAGCATTATAAAGCCACTCACTGTCGCTTGAAATAGGTGAGTGATGCCAAACTCCACCCAAACATAGAGGCTAAAAAGTGAAGGGATCCATTGCTTATTCTGGTACTTATGTGTGTTGTGTGTGATTCTATGTTTTGACCAGACTATAGGTGTTAAAATGGGGTAGATAGAAAAGTGGTGAAATGGGGGAGCAAGCAGGAGAAGAACAAAGAGAAAGCAATACAAGAATGTGCAGGAAGGAGGTAGGAAAGAACCATAGCTATCCATTTCTTCAACAGTAAAAACTGATGGTATGTGCAGAATATCAGCTGAATTTGGATTGTCACCTACAGAGAGGTGACAACAATGTAATCAAGTTGTATAGCCAATTGGACTGAATCAAGTGTGCCAGGATGACACATGTGTGAAACAGAGTTATGTATGGGACAATATTTTTATTTTTGTGGGAAAAAATTACATGTGCGAAATGGAGAGTTATGTATGGGACTATAATTTTTTTGTGGGACAGGTGCCCATTTTTTTTGAGAATCTCTTTATTAAGTTTTGTATTTCAGAAATTTTTTCAGTTCGGTAAAAGAGGAATGTTGGGTAAGGGACATAGCTATTTCTGGGTCAGGTAAGTTGTGTAGGTTAGGAAGTAAATACCAACAAACAAGGCAAACATGACAAGACACAGGGACAGTGAGTGACACAAAAGGTTGGAGGACACCATGATTAGGGTGAGGGAGGGGAAAGCACATGCTCTTGACTGTCAAACATGAAGACAGTGAGAATTTAGTCCTCACATACTGGACTGTCATCACTGTTACCTTACTCTGCAGGTGGCTGAAATGCTTGACATCTTCTCCTCCTATGTACCATGAGGGAGACCAGCATCTACATCTGGCATAGATGTACACCAATGGTGTGGTGCATGACCCTTTGAACCAACCTTGGCATCTCCCGTTAGGTAATGAAATCTCCACCTCTGCCACTGCTCCCAGACTGCATTAGCTGCCAGGGCAGTACTACCTGAGGGTGCAGGTAATGCAGGGTCAGCAGAGGCAGTGCTGCCAGGTTGGGTCCCAGACATACTGTGCATCAGTGCTGTAACCAGTGGAGCAGGAGCAGGCTGATCCACTGGGGCTGGCCTTCCTCACTGTGTTGCATAGCATGTAGTGATTTGGTACACATGGATGGCATAGAGACATTTTAATGACACATAATAGAAAATAAAAAAGAGAGAGAAGGGTTGGGGTGAGAGAAAAAAAGAGGTAAAATTAGTACCATCATATGTGACATACAATGCATTAACATAATTATACAACTACTTTAGCTGAATTATTACATTTAAGTATATGTCTTAACAAATGCACACTATAACTACAGATTGCTGAAAGCAATCTCTGAAATGTGCATATATTGCACATATGCATGTCTCAGTTATACAGATTACAGTTCACAGCAAGATAGTTATGCCACTTTTATAGAGTTTAATTTAATGTAAATATTATAAAAAATGAAGTACTGTATAATTGTAACTCATGGTATTTGAGGCCAGACCCTCTGACTACTGTCATATATTTGACTCCTACAGTTGGTTTGTGTTACAGACTGATGCATGCACACTTGCTTTTACACTTAGGATATGCATGGTCAATTTGCTACAGCTGTATAAAAATCTATATTTAACTTTTAAAACTATAATAATACTTATGTTATGCTGCATATATACCACTTGCTTCCCTCAGTCACTTCATTCAAGCACCATGAGCATCTCTACTGAACTCTATGTTGACATTAGCTGAGGAAAGAATAGAAATGAACAGAAGACCATTATGCATACCAGTCTTGCCTATATTTAGCTTTCTAAGTGTTATAAATACTCTCTTATTGTTATATTTACACAGCTATGGGATGTCCTCAGTCTCTAATTCAGTCAACCAGTGGTTGAGGGTATCACTTTTGAGCTTGTGTAGGTCATTAAAATGATGCCTACACTGTTCCCTAGTGTGCAGGATGCCAGTAGCACTGGATATAGCCTGAGCCAAACTACTTCATGCCTCAGAATTGTACTAGGAGCTAGAATAGTCCCCCTGCAGAAGTCTTTGGCTGTGGCACTTTACCAATAGTCCAATAAATATCCTGGACTCCTGGAAACCCTACCTGTGTGCTCTAAAATGGGCAGCTGCCACACTAACTCCAGAAATGTCTAACACACATCTTAGAGCAATGGAAAATGATGCTTTTCCACCAATTCCAGTTATCTTGTTTACTGGTAGTGCTAAAACCCGACCGATGCCAACCATGTTTGCTTAATGTTAAGCAGAGTGCAGCCGTGCCAAGCAGGGATGACATAAACATTTGAAATAGGAAGGTTAATCTGACACTTGACCTTAGTTTGAGAGGTGTCTGGTGATGTAGCTAGAAAATATGAATTGAAAATTGGAAGGTAACTGTTAGGTGAATTAAGTTTCCACACATGTACTGGGGGCATAAATATCATGACCTGACACATTTGTTTTTGGCTTTATACACTGATAAAATTGATTTTTAAAGAGTGGAATTCAAACCTAGGCATAAGGACAAAACCTTCTTCTATAGCACTGATTTTCCATCTTTGCCACAGACCAAGTGCTGCTCTGACATAAGCAGGAATCATTCATAAATACAGCTAACAGCTTGAAGTGTTCTGTATGTGTGTGTGACCTGACAAGGTTCTTGTATATAGATTCAGTTGTGTATGTGTCTTATTTAATTGTGAGGGCTATCCAAGTCCAGACAGTAGAATTATACTTACAGAAATATAGTAGACAGTATACCTTCAGGCATACATCCGAAAACACACTAAGGATATTTTATCCCTCATAGCCACGTTGCTTCGCTAGGGATGGCTTGCTCCTGTCACCCCTGGGCTTTCGAATACTGGCTAAGGCTCTTGCCACCCCCATAGTGCCTTTTTTAGGCAAGGCTCAAAAGACAGACCCACCTCCATAGACAACACAAGAAAAAAAAAACTAAGGGTAATGCTGCACAACGCCAGAAGTCTAAACCTCAAGATGCATGCACTCGAGGCTCTCCTCAGTATGGAGAATATCGATATCTGTGTAGTGATAGAGACCTGGTTCAAGGCCCCAGAGAGCACCCCAGCACTACCAGGTTATTCCTCATGCCATGCTTTTCGGCCCCAAAACTCAGACCGAACCACAAAAGGAGGGGGAGTATCCATATTCATCAAAGATACCCATACCTCCAGGTTAGTGGCACTATACGAATCATCGGAGACCATCCATGTACAGTTAACAGTGGGCAAAACTGCCTTTCAGTTTGTAGCCTTCTACAGACCACACTCCCAAACTCAGGAATCCCACTCAGCCTTCCTGAGAACACTGGGGAATATGAAGGTCTCTCCAAACACAATAATATTGGGTGACTTCAACTACCCAAACATCAACTGGGAAAACTACTCAAGCCCCAACACCCTTGCCCAACGGTTCCTAGAATTTATATACTCAAATGCTATGGAAAAACTGGTCACCACTCCCACAAGAGGGATAACATACTGGACCTGGTCATCACCAACATGGGGACTCTATGTTCCACACCAGAGGTATGTCCCTCATTGGTAAGATCAGACCATAAATTAATCTCACTGGACATCCATATCCCATCCCCACCCCCAGCCAAGGAAATCATGGTGAAAAATTTCTCAAAAGCAAATTTCAGACTTCTCAAAACCGAGGTGGAATCCTTCAAAGCCACCGGGCCAGTGGAAAATACTGCCCAAACAGCAGAATCCTTTACAAATGCATTCTATGGACACCTACAGGAATGCATGGATCATGCTGTCCCAATTAAAACCAAGACTCACTCCTCCAAAGGCAGGAGACCAGTCTGGTGGACCCCAGCCATAAATAAGCTATACAACAGAAGGAGGAAGCTACTACATGATAGAGCAAAATCCCAAAAGGGGAAGGCATCTCTAATCAGTACTAGCAAGAAACTATGATCCCTCATAAAATTATCTAAGGCCAGCTTTGAAAGAAAAATTGCATAATACACCAAAGATAATCACAAGACCTTCTTTAGTTATGTCAGGAATCTGGGGGGCAACTCCCAGATATGCTCTGAGTTAGTACAAAATGACAAAAAATACACTGATCCCACAGACATTGCCAACATTCTGGCAGACAGTTTCAGTGCAAACTTTCCCCCCTCCCCCCCAAAAGACCAAATGTCTATCCCAACAGAATGTAGCCTCCCTGACATCACAAATGCACAGGTGAGAGCTGCCCTCTCCAAAGCAAAAAAACACAGTATCAATGGGACCAGACAGTGTCCCAGGCTGCATCTTACATGAGCTCCAAGAAGAACTAAACCCTCACATAAAGTCACTGTTCAATCTCAGCCTTGCTACAGGATATGTACCCAAGGAATGGCGTACAGCAACAGTGGTCCCGCTCTACAAAGGTGGTGCCACAACAGACCCAGGAAACTATCGCCCTATAAGCCTGACTAGTCTGGTCTGCAAAGCTATGGAGCATATCATTATGGAACTCATAAACAAGGACATTGGTAACCTCCAGACACTGGATCCCACCCAATTCGGCTTTGTTAAGGGCAGATCTTGCCTCCTGAACCTTGTCAACTTCTTTGAAACAGTTACCAAGGCCATAGATGAAGGGAAGGTAGTCCACACGGCCTTCCTGGACCTCACAAAAGCCTTTGACACAATACCCCACTCTGGCATCATAAATAAGCTCACCAGCTTAAATATCAACCCCTATGTCACAAGATGGGTTGCAAACTGGCTGCAGGATAGAACCCACATGGTCAGTATTGCAGGTGCCATGTCAGACTTCAAACGAGTTACAAGTGGAGTCCCACAAGGCTCAGTCCTGGGACCTCTCTTGTTCAGTATATACTTCTCTGAGGTACAGGCTAATACGGGAGGACTATGGCTGACCAAGTTCGCAGATGACTGCAAGCTGGGCGCCATAATCGATTCTCTGGCTGACACAAGCATCCTTCAAAAGGGTCTCACAGAGATGGATAACTGGTGCCAGAGCTATGGCCTGAAGCTAAATGCCAAAAAGTGCAAAGTCAGCCCCTTCGGGAAAAACAAAGTGCCCACAAATTACCACATAGGTGGTAATCCATTAAGTACGGAAGAAGTAATTGGGGATTTGGGGACCCAAGTAGATAGAAGCATCTCTTTTGACAATCACGTTGCCAGAGTGGTTAGAAAGACCTTCTATATAGCTCACCTTATCATGAAAGGGTTTACATCTAGAACAAGAGAGTGTGCCCCTCTACTCATCACTCATCAGGCCCATAATTGAATACAATGCCCCATTTGGGATGTACCTTACCTGACACCTGCAGCAACTGGAGAAGCCCCAAAAGTACCTCACCAACAGGATCAAGGGACTCAAACAGATGACCTATGCAGTTCAGCTAAAGAAACTTCAGCTCTACTCAGTTGCTTACCACCTACTCAGAGGTGATCTATGCCTGACGTATAAAGCCATGTCCAACCCAGAATTAATGGACATGCCCCACCTCAGGAAATCAAAATCCCTTACAGCTACATGCTCCAGGGACTTAAACCTCAGCACAGAAATAAATAGGACATGTTGGAGGGACAGATTCATATCCCAGAGGCTGCCCTCACTCTGGAACAGAATCCCAGTCCAAGTTAGGCAGAGCCCTTCACTGACCCTCTTCAAGAGAAATCTTGATGAGTGGATGGGAGTTCGTAAGTTCACCCCTGGGATCTCTTCTGTGTCCTTGCTAGACAGGGGCACAGTAAACTAACCTTAATAGGGCTATCTTCTGTGACCTACTCTACAGAGATGCAGTAAACTGATCTAAAAGGGTGGCGAAAGCCAAACACACTCTGGCTAGGCTTGTAAATGCCCCAGGGCAGATAGCTTAGTATAAACCTATGAACCTATACGTATACTACATATCAGCTCCACTATCTAAAGTGCTGTAAGTGAGTGTCAATATAATGGGAAATGGAACAACAGTAAAAATGTCTAGAACATCCTGTATTAGAATTGAAGAACATGTGTATGTCAGTTCAACACTTACACCTGGTGCCACAAGAATGTTAAAATAACACATCTATTTTACAGTTCATTGCTGTAAACTGCACTGTCACAACAGTAAAAATAGGTTGTACACCCTGTACTAGAACCTAGGACCATCTCTACTCCAGCCCTACATTTACACCTGCTGCCAAGGACTAGTGACATGACATTTCCATAAATTCCTACTCATTCTTAAGGTTTTTGGGTTAACCGCCATGCACCTCTGTTTAGTGTGTTTGTGTGATGCCCAACAGAATTAATTGAATGCATCTGTTTTCAGTTATTGGCTGTCTGCATCCTGTCTGCAGGTCTTCAATGACTGCAGCTGTTGGGGAACCTTGCTAACTGCTGGTGTTGCATGATGGAAAGCAAAAATTGCGACAATGTATTCTTTTTGACCTTTGCACTTTTACAGTCACCCTGTCTGCAGGTGTTCTGTCTGCTTTCTGTGTGGGCCACTAGTCCGTGTTTACCCACTACTAAGCGTTGTGCCAATGAGATAAGCACAGCCAAACCTGATATTCACTTTCTCCATTTCCCTTGTTTGCACTAAGCTGTGCACCACACAAACAATGGGCAATAAATAAATAAATAAATAAATAAATAAATAAATAAATAAAGGGAAAAGCAGTTTAAATGAAGAAAATCAATCTATGATATAGCATTGCAAAATGCATGTTAGTACACATGAAATATTTCTATGTAGGTCTAGATTAGAACTCTCACTCCAATGAACCCTCATAACACAGTAAGGGTGTCTTATCCTTCTTTACCACACATATGAACGAACAATGAACTAACCCCCCACCTAAACACGCTGTTCAACCTCAGCATCTCCACAGGCTACGTGCCCATAGAATGGCGCAGAGCATCGGTTATTCCTTTCCACAAAGGAGGGGCCACAACTGACCTTGGTAACTATCACCCCATAAGCCTGACTAACCTGGTCTGCAAGACTATGGAGTGCATCATTATGGAACTCATTAACAAAGACATTGGGACCCTCCAAACTCTTGACCTGAACCAGTTCGGCTTTAAGGGCAGATCATGCCTACTAAACCTGGTCGACTTCTTTGAGACAGTCATCAAGGCCATAGATGAGGGAAAGGTGGTTCACACAGCCTACCTTGACCTCACCAAGGCTTTTGACACCATTCCCCAGTCGGATATTACAGAAAAACTCACCAGCCTGAACATATACCCCTACGTCATGAGATGGTCTGCCAACTGGCTTACAGACCAAACTCACATGGTAAGAATAGTGGGCTCCAGGTCTGACTCTAAACCAGTCACAAGTGGTGTCCCACAAGGCTCAGTCCTGGGACCCCTACTATTTGGCATATACTTCTCAGAAGTTCAGGCAAACACAGGAGGACTGTGGCTAACCAAGTTCGCTGATGACTGCAAATTGGGAGCCATAATTGACTCTCTGGCTGACACGGACATCCTCCAAAAGGGCCTTACAGAGATGGACACCTGGTGTCAAAGTCATGGCCTCAAGCTAAATGCCAAAAAAATGCATAGTCATCCCATTTGGGAAAAATAAAACACCCATGAATTACCACATAGGTATCAGCCCCCTTAATACAGAAGAGGTAATAAGAGATTTGGGGATCCAGGTAGATAGTAATCTCTCCTTTGACAATCATATTACCAAAGTAGTTAAGAGATCCTTCTATGTGTCCCATCTAATTACTAAGGGGTTTGCATCTAGAAATAAAGAGGTTATAGTGCCCTTCTACTCATCACTCATTAGACCCATCATAGAGTACAATGCCCCATTTGGGATGTACCTCACAAGACACTTCCAACAGCTGGAAAGACCACAAAAGTACCTCATCAAGAGGATTACTGGCCTCAAACATATATCCTATGCAGTTTGACTGATAAAACTCTGGCTGCACTCAGTGGCATATTGCTTACTCAGAGGTGATCTCTGCCTGACTTACAAAGCCATGTCCAACTCAGAATTGATGGACATGCTCCACCTAAAGAAATCCAAGTCACTGTGAGCCACACGCTCTAGTGAGCTAAACCTCACCAAAACAATAAATAGAACATGCTGGAGGGATATATTCCTGTCACAGAGACTCCCCATGCTTTGGAACAAAATTCAGAATTACATCAGGCAGAGTCCCTCACTAGCACTCTTCAAGAGAAACCTTGATGAGTGGATGGGTAACATAAAATACACCCCTGGGATCACTTCATTGGCTCTGCTTGACAGAGGATCAGTTAATTAATAAATGGGGTGGTGAAAGCTGACACACTCTGGCTAGGCTTATAAATGCCCTCGGGCAGATAGCCTAGTACCTACCTATGAACCTATACACCTTTGCAGCAGTGAATTGAAATCATTCTGCATGCAGCCAACTGCAATATCATCCACAGAGCCATGAAACTACATAACAGTTATTTGTACAAGTATAAATTCCAGATGTAGTGATCACACAACCTTTTATGATTATGCAGCTCTGTCTTACGTATCTGTGTTTGTTGCTCATTCTTGTCTTATTTGACCAGTAATCTGAAACATGCAGTCTGTAAGGCATTCTATATCCTTGTTCTTAATATGCATGAGGGTATTAAATGGCAATAATATACAGTTGTCAACGGATGAAGGGGAAGTTGGATGTTAATGAACAGAACCTGTGAACTGTGTGCTGTTTACTTACATTTCCAACCTTTAAAAAATTACTTTCTATATATTTTGTAAGTCTAACTTGACACACCCACTGGAGGCAGGGCAGTCTGCATTGTTGTTGTGTTTTCCTTCAGCCCACCAGTAATCAATCACAGTTGCAATCCATTAGCAACAAACACTGTGGGAGTGCCTGCACTGTTTACTTCTGCAACACAAAGCCAAACATTTGGGATTCAGCAATTCTAATGAGTTCACACCTCATTTGCAATTTCACCATGCTAACAGCCCTGAATCTTCACCATAAAAAGGCAACCTTGTAACTACTGAACCTGTAGCTGAGGAGACTTGTTTATGTGGTGAACACAGAAGAGGCTATTACTTTGGGATATATCTGCACAGAAGACTGAACTTGAGAAGGCATGCTTGATTTGTTCAGCTATATACTGCTGTTGCTGAAATGTCATTTAAGAAAAAAGTCTGTTTCATTTTTATATAATATATTAATTTGCAAACACTACTGTTATCTGTATGCATTACTTAGAAGTGTACTGATGGCATAAGTATGTTTGTCAGGGCATTTCAAAGGTATACATGATTGGCAATAGCTTAAAATGTAATATTCTGTGTTAAAATTGTACACATGCTTCAGGGACAGTTCATTTGATAGCACTTTTAGCATTTCACTGATGGTTTGTTTGCAAAATTTGTCATTTGCCTGTTCTTTTGGAGGTTAAGGAGCAAAGCTGCATTCCTGTTTTTGCACAAACAAGGACATGTTGCAATTGTTATTCTCCCTTGTTTTGCATCCAGACTTGCTTTGTGTATGAATGTAATATGTTACAACTGCACAATTCATGTTGCTCATATTTCAAAGAACTAGACTATTATATGTTTCTCCAGTGGATAATACTGAAATGCTACATTTTCTGTTTTGTCTAGGAACAGATACTTTTTAGTTATGTGATACTTATGTGTATTATCCTTCTATTGTGTTTTAGGACACCTAGGACTATGGCACCCAGGTGTCTCAATCCACAAAAAACATCCTTCAGTGACCTGAGAATCAGGTCATTGTGAAAGCTTTTAGGCAACATGATGCCTTTTGGCTTGAGAGGGGACACGGAGATATATCAGGGAGAATGCAAGTTTGGCAGCAGATATTTTCAGGTGTGACTGCAGTAGGTGGCCACAGCAGGACATATGATCAGGTATGCTGTAGGGCCACTGGCATGATCTTATCTGCATGGAGAAGAGCAGCTGCAATAGCCCATGATTGGATGTGTACCAGGATGGGCCTGCTACAGAGCCACCACTAACAGCAAAGGAGGTGTTCTTGTCCACTGTATGGGATTAGGAAAGCGAGGAACAGTATGTCCATGACATTGGTGCTACTTTATCAAGGACAACAAGTATGTCTGAGGAGGAGCTTCCATTTAGGCTTATGCATATCAATTGATAAATACTCATGTATAGTAAAAGATTTACATCAATACATTAGTTCTGTTTAACAACAAATTTGTTGTTATTCCTCATCACACTCCCATAATGGCAGTACTTTCACTGCTCAGTCAGTGTTTGAGCTGTCCACACCCAGACATGGCAGGCCAGGGGTCATGATCCTGGACATCCTCATGAGGGGAGCTCATCCAGCAGACATCAGTCATGTTCAGGTAAGAGCAGTGCATCTGACCATGGGTGTGGATGTCCCAGTGCAACTCCTGGCAGAGCTAGTTCTTATGTTCAGGTACAAAAACAATGAACTGTCACCTCTATCATGCATGGCTTTTACCTGTCTAAATTGCCAAGATGTAGAGCTGACACAGAGCTTGGCTGTGTTCATGCGGATACTCACACACCAATTTCACCTGGAGGACCCATACAGACACACACACAAAAGTTACATGGTTCAGCTGTTAAACTTAAAACTCATCTTGTCTAACTGGCCATTTCTTACTTTATCCAAATGTCTGCCTGCTTCTCTTTCTTACTCACACACACCAACCTTTTGTGCCAGACTAGGCTTCCTACCCACCCCCCACAACACCCTATGCAAGTTATGATAGCTGTGCCATATCCCTGTTTTCTATCTTTTGGATTCAAAGATACATAAGTGTTGTGTCTGATGCACAGGGTGCATAGCTGACTTAGTGTTTAGTATGCCTGCATTTCTGATGTTGAGTTGGTAATTGTACCTTTGACTTTTATATATAATTATATATACTGACTTCAAGATTGCAGTTTAGTGGGGAAATGGTAAAAGTGTTCCATTGTTCTGGATTTCGGCAATGTAAAGGTTCATTCTTGTGTAATTTTGGTCTTCTCATCTCGGTCGTTTAAGTTTTGGTTATGTGAACTTTTGATAGAATAAAGCAGACCAGTATTCACCCCCTCTGTAAAATGATATGTAAAGAGGAAGTGAGCCCTATATCAGTCTTCTTTCTCTGAGTGCATTGCACTAACACATTGTGCCATAGAGAATTTACCTGACATGTGCTTTTTTTCAGTGAGTACTAACCAGATTGCTGACTGCCATGCACCAGCACTAGGCTCATTTGTGCTACAGAAGGCAGCCCAACTTACAATTTTCATTTTTTTCCTTAGGCAGTCAACATTATGCACTGCTCATTGAGCACAAATTCAGAAGACATTAAAAAGAGAAAAATAATTAAAAAATTAGATTGTAGTGCAAAGCAGCATATGCAATGGGTATATGTAGCAAGGAACAAAACAATCATAGCATTAGCATGATACAGTCATCCTTTTCACCCCTCTTGCAGCATCAAAAGTAGCATTTAGGTAATAAATCATTGGGATTTCATGTAATGGCAATTATCTGAAAGGGGACACTCCGTGAATGACAGGATGTCATTCTTGCCACGGTACATACAATTACAATTACTCAAGACATTAAAGTTTAGAATATATTGCATAACTATCACAATGAATACTTTTGAGATATGGATAAGTTCTCTATCAGATAAGACACATATATCCTCATAACTCATGCTATTGCTTTTGTGCTAGCATATTCTGCAAAATGTCATATGCCGCAACATCTACAGCACATATTCTACATATTGTTATTAATAATGAGAAGAGGTGATTTTACAACAACACATTTGTAACATCAATTCTCAGGGACTGCAGGTAAAGAGTTTTATCATTTATCACATACTTTAGCCTATTTGTTTCATATGAAGCATTCTGTGTCAATATTTATTCTGAATCCAGCCATGAAAAATAGTTGTAAACTGGATTTGAACCCTGCATTATGTGGGCTCTTTCTCTAAGCTGACTTCAGTTACACCACATGTCACAAACATAGTTAGCTGCCAGCTGAAATTTCTTCACTCAGTACTGTACAGGGTCCTAATGTAAGTACGCCAATGTCAGTCTCAATTGTGCTCTTAATGGACTTCCAAATTAAATCTTTCACTTTTTACCTTGGGAAAGTTACTGCTTCTGACTGATAGGGATCACTGTCAGACAATTGTGTGTGAGGCCAAACTGTGGACAAAGGATTCAGGGAAGAAAATATATAAAGGAAACATTTCTTTAAAATTTATATTTATGATATTATCTCCACTTTGTTGCTTTCAACATAAACATATCGTACTTAAGCATAAGTATGTTCACACAAATGGCACTCTCTCTTGATAAGAACCATTCAACCAGCACACGTCTGAAATTAATTTCAGCACTTGCCATAGAGACATACATATGAGAAGAAGTAAAGTATGTAAAAGGAAGATATGAGATTGTATCAATTCTCATTAAAGCTGAAAAAAACAAGCTTTGAAAGCTGTCATTTGTAATTTGTCAGTAGATGTGTGGATAAATATGATCCTAGCAGCAGTTAAGCTGATATTTCCTCACAAACTATAAAATAAACAGTTTGCATCTCTGCATCTGTTTTCCTCTCTTTATATTGTGAGCAGCATTCCTGTATCTATGTTTTTTAACAAGATTGCTGTCTGCTTTGCATTGCTGTTGAAATGTGTTTCAGTGAGTAAAGTACATCCTTAGAATTCCAAAAAACTGTTACTCAGATGCACAAAAATGATGTCACAAGCAATTCAGAAAATGTTAGGAATATTGTTCCCCTAAATCAGTTTAATGTAATCCCAGAATTCAGTGTTAAGTCTCTCCCTGACACACCCTTGATAAGTGTAAATCAAGGAAGACAAACTGTGAGGCACTCATTTTTCTTTTTGTCAGAGTAATCATTCACATTTGCAAGCACTTTGCAAAAATCACTTCTCAGTGCTTGTCCTTGTAGAGGTAGGTTATGTGTATGCAGTCTTGTATATCCTTACACCATGTTTACATTTCCTGTACTTACTGCAGGTTTTGTGATTTATGAATGCAAATGTGTTTGCACCTCATTTGCATATTCACAGTGCTCAGGGAGGGCTTAATCTGCACTGTATGAAGCCAAATGTGCAGACAAGGAAATTGTAATCCTGATTGGGGAGACTGCTTAGATATAGAGTCCTCCATGCTGCTATTTGTGTTCAAAATTTGTTTCCAGTTTCATGACTGACTTGATGTAAAGGTATTTTTTTTACAAAATGCTGTATTTCAAACTTACTGATGGATCAAATTTTGCAATACACCCATAGCTTTACTGTCTGCATTGTTTGTCCCTTGCTGGTTATTTTTGCATTACAGTTTTAGCCATTTGTAATGTAAAACTGTACACTGTTTTGGTTAATGCTGGAATATACTACAGAGTTACACACCTGTTGCCTTCTGTACATAAGGCACATATTTGCTTTATATTTCCTTTATGTTTTGTGGGGATCTGTATTTACTTGTGTGTACTAATATGGATCTTTCATTTTTAAATAATTTTGCACATGATGGATGCATAGATTCATACATACATATTTCCTTTGTTAACAGTCACTTGTGTCTTAATTGTATATTGTATATTTTTTTTATGTTTTATCTTGTAAAGGTCTGTGCTGCCCAAGACATCTGCACTGTATAAAAAATACTACATAGTGATGCAGATAATGAACTTATCTACCAGACACTAAGTCAGCATGGCTCCTTCCTCTTAGAAAGAGGCAAATGTGACAGGTACTCTTGTGACCTTATCTGGGGACAGATAACCAACTAATCAAATGGTGTAGGAGGCCATGGTTATACATATCAGCAAATCTGACATAGGGTCAGTAACATAATAATGTATGTGATATGCAGGCATGTGAAATTGGCTAGAGACATATGGTTCTGTGTAGGGTAAGCCTACTAACAAACCATCAGTGACTGAAACTGAGGAGTTCGTGTTTACTGTCAGAGATCCCTGACACCTCAGCAGAGGGATCATACAGCATCAGTGATGTTGATTCTGACATGGAGGACAACACCAGTGTGTATATGCAGAACTTCTAACTATGCAATGCAATTCAATAATTTGTATTCACTTCTTTGGTGTTAGGCTTGACCATATGTATTCACCCCACCACCGCATGCTGCCAGTGTGGATGACTGATGCAAAGTCCATCAATGGATATTGCAGACATCAGTCATACAATATGAAATGACAGATGTCTCATCTTAGGGACATATAGTTACTTTTATATGGGTCTAAGCAGTTATCTATATTTTTCCAAATTGATTGCACACTTACCTTGGACCCCAGCTGAGGGTCCAGCTGAGAGGTTGCATATTTCCTATACTGGTTCCTCTGTCTACCTGGTATCTCTCTACAGTTTCTGTGTCATGTAATCCATACTAATTCAAATGGGATATAAAACCCATTCTTCTTCTTGGCAGAGGTCTGGTAGCAGCAGTAGAAGTGGCATCTTGATTTAATGCCTGTTGCATACACAGGTTAATGATGGCAAAAGGCAACCCATAACATTTTTTCTATGTGTACTCATGGCTGTAATCCAAAGAGCTCTGGATTTCAGGGCAAATGGCTATGCTATATGTACACACTTGCTTTATACATTCCTGAATATCACTGTCATGTTAGATTGACAAATAAGCATGTAACTCAGCTACTTATGCTATCATTAGCATATTCTGCAGTTTGCCTTGTTTGTGGCTCTAATCTAAGAGCAGAGTTATTTCATGAATACCAAATACCATATTATTATGTGCTTCATGCACCACAATGCATACACAATAGCTGCACTTACTGTCAACATTTAGGAGTCCAGCTCAGTGATATGTAGACATGCATAAATATATATAGATCATTACATTTGTGTTTTTTGTCTCAGTTCATCTTGAGTACATGTAGGCAGGTAGACAGGTATAGAACTTTTGGCAATTCAGTGGTCATAGTTTGAGTTTTAGACCCACAAACATACATACTCTGTGTGTGTGTGTGTGTATGTGTGTGTGTGTGTGTGTGTGTGTGTGTGTGTGTGTGTGTGTGTGTGTGTGTGTGTGTGAGTTTTTATCTATATATATATATATATATATATATATATATATATATATATACTTTTAAATGTATATATATATATATATATATATATATATATATATATATATATAATCAGAATGTCATGCACAAAATGTAAAGTGCATTGGATAGTGAAACACACTTATGTGAATGCAGTAGTGCATTTGCATAAGTGTGTTTGACTATATGTACGGAGATCATGGTACACTGGGGAATGAAAATTCATCCATGTCCCCAATGTAGTCTGATCTCAGAGTTGGAATATATTAGTAGCAGGGGGTGTGGAGAATGTAGTGAAGCTTGCCCCCCTGCAAAAATGTGATATGTCTTATAGGAGTTTTATTTACATCAGCTCCTACATGGCTATCATGTGACATTTTCGATGACAATGTCGACTCAAATGTGTCGATCATTTGGGGCGACATTGCTTACATTCGAAATGTATGGTTTCAGTTTAAATTTTTGGTATTTGAAATGGCAAATGTTTTGCCGTTTGAAATAATAGTAAACCATATATATATATATATATATATATATATATATATATATGTATAGATAGATGTCCATCAAGTTGTTGAAAGTAACATCCACTGAACAACGACTGATTAACCACAACCTGGCAATCAGCAGCCAATTAAAAAAAACAAAGCAAAGAAAAAAAATTGTTTTTGCAGGGGGTCAAGCCCCCGCCCCTTATCCCCTGCTAATTATATATACCATCTATGATATAGCCCTACATCAGGGGTGTCCAATGTTTTGGCTTGCCTGGGCCACATTGAGTGAAGAGGAATAGTTTTGGGGCCGCATATAAAATATACAATATAGTTAACCTGTTTTACTGTCATGAGCAACCAAAGAAAACCTCCTGGCTCCACTCTAGGTACATTCAAGCATAAATGTAATAATGAATGCCTAACAGTTGCCTTAAATTTTTAATTATTTAACTGTTAAACAGGATATTATATTTGAGGTAAAGAAAGTCATCATCAAGCCCCAAAAGACACAGACCACTACAATCTGCTTGACCCACACAGTGCAGTATTTTAAAAAAAGAAAATCATCAACAGTCCCCAAAACACATTGCCTCCCTAGTATATCTGGGTAGACTGAAATGTATAGACTCCAAAAATAAGCAGCATAAAGTTATGAAAAATAAATACGCTGATACAAGGTGGACAAAAAAAGCATATACTACTTTTCAACTTGCCATGTCGAGTACAGCCTCAGTTAACAGTGAAGTACAACTCCAGCTTATGCTTTGTATAGTTCTCATCTATTAACTTCTGTATAATTACAGCAGGGCTTACAAGGTTCACATTGCCAGCTGCCTAGTGTTATTAATAGGTGGGAAAATGGCATTTTTAGTCTGCAGTAAGGCATCTGAAATGGCTTATATCTTAGGAAATAGTAGCTTCTACAAATATACCAGGCCTTACACTTTGAGTAACCTAGAACTGTGTTATGCTACAAACTAGAACTGTGTCATAGGAATGTATTGTGATATGTCTACCTTTGCAACTGTGAAGTTATGTTACTGATCATACGCTTTGCAACTCTGTACCTAAACTTCCTGCACACACACCCTCAACTACCTATTTGCTCTTATTCTGTGCATTTACATTAGCTTCCTACACCTTACTCACCACTCTTACTTGCCCACATGTAATTACCCTCACATTCTACGCTGTTACCCCGCTACTTCTACTCTCTATCTCTAACGCTACCCACTTTTTTTTATCTTTCAGCTAGCACTGTCTAAAACTCCCTCCTGCCCACGAAAGCATTCTGGCTGGTGTATAAGGACAACAGTGGAACTGTCCTCCCTAAATCCTGCTCTAGTAAAATTAGTGCATGTAAGCTCCAGAAACTACTTTTTTTACAAAGACAGTTGGTTTCCCTATCTGCTCTTTGGACTTTTGGAATTAAAATTCTTGTGGTCTCCTGAGCCCCGACAGTGTGCACACTCACAGGGATTACCCCATTTTCCCCACTAGATGGCAACAACCCCCCAAAATCGCTCCCTGACTAGCTAGTACCCATCATATCCTAATAAGAGTAGTTTTGGTACTATCCATCCTAAAGGGGCCTTCTTCCAGGACTAACAACCCTTTATTTCACATCTATCTGTTGTAATCATCTTTTCCAACCTATTTACTTAATTTAACTACATACTGTAACAGTCTTAGCACCAATATCAGTGTTCAGCCCCCACCTATACTCACTGATACTTTTTTGGTGTTCACCTCTGCTGGGGGATCTGTACCCGCTCCATTCACCCTTTGGGCTCACTCCACTCACCTACCCTACCCCCAAATTCCACCCATCCCCACAGCACCTAAACTTATACCTCACCTTACTCACCTGACTTTCTTCCTACTCCAATCACCAGCCAGAGCTAATTCATAGCTCCTCCTACTCTAACATACCTGCACTCACTCATCCCTACCTCCACTCTATTATCAAATAACACTACTAAAGGCTTTCAAACATAATGCAAGTCCTACTACACTTACTCCTACTAGCCCTGACATGCCTTTCCTACACTACAGCTATACAAACTAAGCTACCCTTAGACACCACCTCATTCCATAGTGCACATACCGAAAGACACATCACCTCCCATATATGCTTTACAGTCTGTCCTAACATTATTTTCCACGGATATTATGCCACACACACGCAAAACCCATCTACCTACGACTATCAATAGGAAAGCAGTATACATATCACTCTCAAACCTAGCCTATGTTATCAAACACATATTTAAACTCAGTAAAAGACTCCTTATAGCTGGTGACATACACCTAAACCCAGGACCCTCCTTTACTAATCTTCCAAACAGAGCTCAATCTGATCTCATAATAATGAATATTAACATAAGAAGTATTTCAAATAAACAAGTAGACCTACATGCTTTTATTTCTCACTACTCCCCTGACATCATAACCATTGCCGAAACATGGCTTAAACCACATATCACTAGTGATGAGATTCTATCACCATGTTACAACATCCTAAGGCTAGATAGAACAAATAGGAAAGGTGGTGGAGTCACAATTTTATTTAAAAATGAAATTAACCTCCTACAATTTCATATCCCTCTAGCATCATTTCAAAATGCTGAAACCATAGGCTCTATTCTATCAATAAACAATGAGAAAAAAATTAACATCCTTTGTTGCTTCATTCCTCCGGAAATAACTTCCCAGCCATAGAAGAAATCCTTTATTGTTTGAATCAAAATTGCCCTGAGGAAACAATTTTACTAGGCAACCTCAATACTAATTGACAAACTTTCAGCTCCAAAAACCATACCAAGAGTATTAACCTCTATAACTTTACACAACTAATTGAAGACCCCACCAGAATAGATAAAAAAAATAAACAAACCATTATTGACTGGACACTAGTAAATACCCCCAAACATCACTATCAGGTAGGGTCCCTACCTGACATATTGACATACTCAGTGACCATCTCAGGAAACAAACCAAAATCCTCAAACCCATAACTTATAAAAACATCAGGGATGATCGTAACTTAACCCCAGACATACTAAACAACATTCTCCACCAACGTAACTGGCTCCCTTTAAAAACCCTACACCTAGATCAGGTAGTAGAATACTTTAATAATACAATTATCTCAGTTCTAAATTCCATAGCACCTTTAAGGAAGAGAAAAATCAAAGTAAACTATGCACCATGGTTAAATTGGGACACAAGAGTCCTCCTTAAAACCAGAGACAGGACCTGGAAGCAATGGAAACAAGACAACTCTGAACAAACCAAACAAAAGTACTAACAACTGAGAAACCTAGCCAAAATACAAACCAAACAGGACAAACAAAACTACTTCCTAGACCTCCAAAACAAACACGCAAACAACCCTCAAATGTTTTGGCATTCTATCAACTCATTGCTAAAACCTGGAACAATTGCTACCCCCACCCCCAACTCCCCATATACTAACAGCAAAGATATTGCCTCCCAGCTTTACTCTCACTTCATAAACTCAAGCCAAACTCCATCCAACCAGCTAACAAACACCAATACCTCATCTCACACAACCACTAGAAACACTCCTGGCAATACTACCAACCAACCATCCTTCTCCCTCTCTCCAGTCCCTACATCAAAAATTAGAAACCTGCTCCACAAACTAAAACCTACCACACTAGCTGCCGACAGTATACCCACTAACTTCCTAAGAATGACAGCTGATTCTCTTGCTTATCCAGTATCAATCCTAATAAACAGGTCCATTCAGGAAGCCTATGTGCCACAACTATGGAAAATATCCTACATTATACCTCTTCACAAAGGAGGCAAATCTTAAAATTTTTCCAACTACAGGCCAATAGCTATTCTTTCCCCATTATCTAAGCTCCTAGAGAAATGCATACACTCACAAGTTATGTAATTCCTAGATACTAACAAACGTCTCTCATCCACCCAACATGGTTTTCACCCTCACCATAGTACAACTTCTGCTCTTCTCTCTTTCACCAACCTGGTTAGGCAACATAGAAACAACAACAAATATGTATCTCCTACCTTCTTAGACCTCTCAAAAGCTTTCAACATGGTTTCACACCCTAAATTACTGGACAGCCTTCATTCTCTATCCTTTATGTCCTCTACCATCTCCTGGTTCAATAGCTACCTATCAAACAGACAACAATTTGTACAATGGAATAATGAGCTGTCCCCTCCTCTCTCCAACTAAATAGGGGTACCTCAAGGCTCTATACTTAGCCCACTACTTTTCACGATTTTTAAAAACAATCTATATACCTCCTCTAAGCAAGCCTCACTAATTCAGTATGCAGATGATTCCACTCTCACCTGTGCAGCCCCATCTGTCAATACCCTCCAACAACTAGCCCAGGAATCTTTCTCTGCTATTGAAAATTGGATCACCGACATCCAACTTATACTTAATCCTAACAAAACCAAACTTCTGCTGTTCACACCTAATAAAACGAAATCCTCCCCCTCCACCTTCTCTATCTCATCTAGGAATGGCACTATCATCTCTCCATCCACTCACAAAAAACTCCTCGGAGTTGAAATAGACAACAACCTAGCATTTGATCTTCACATAGCACAAACTATTCAAGAGGTTCATAAGAAAATGGGAACCCTATACAGGCAAAAAACTTATCTCACAGAAAAAGCATGTATCACTCTAGCTCAAACACACCTCCTATTGACACTTACTTATGCAGCACCTATCCTAACCCACACTAAAAAATCAGATCTGGATAAGTTAGAAGCATGCTACAACAAAATAGCTAAATTTGCCAACAATTCCCCCTTTAGAACTCATCACTGCCAAGTACTAAAATAAATTCAATGGCTTGCATTCCCTAACTTACTATCTTACCAACAACTCACCTACGTCTTTAACATCAGAAACCACCCAGACAAAACTCCAGCCCAAAGTCATCTAATAACCTCCCACTCTTCAAGTCACTCTCTACGCTCTTCCAATAAACCCCTCCTCAGTGTTACTACTGCTAACAACACTGTAGGAAAAGCCCTTTATTCCCACATCATAGCCAAAAAATGGAATGATCTCCCCACCAATATAACCTCCACAACAACAAATGCAAACTTCAAAAAATCACTCAAATCTCATCTCAGGAGAACTTGGATTTGCCCATGTATCATATGACATTCCCTATACCTTTCTTCTATATTCTATCAATTTACTCCAGTCTAAACATCACACTATATCTATGAACATTGAAATACTGATTCTTATTGTCTGTCATATTGTTCTTTCTGCTCCCTTCTATACATACTTACTAAATCTGTAAGCAGTTCTTACTACCTTTGTGAAACTGTCTCTAACTGTAGCTTTTGTCCTGCAAAACCTGGTAACTACTGGAAACCAAACTGAATATATCTGTCTAAATCCTTTCACTGAACCCTTGTAAATATTTCTCAAAACTGTATCTTAGTCTTGCACTGCAAGTTTAACTATAGTTAACAAAGTAAAGAATAACTACTTGTAAATAAATTGTTACCTGTTTTATGTGTATATCTATAATTGTATAAATGTATGTATATCTCTAATTGTATAAATGTCTTCTTAATTGTGAAGCTTTTCTCCCTGGGCCTCCACTGAAAATGGACCTGGTCCAGCTGGATTTTACCAGTTAACAAATGTAAAATAAAATAAATAAATAAATAAATAATACTATACCTATGTAATCAACAGAGACAAGGTGCCCTCATGACTTAATAAAATGATAAAACTGTTATCATCCATTGTCTAAAATCATAAAAATAAAGGAACAGATATAAAATGTTAACTTTGCATGTTGATGTATGCATTTTATTATGTTGTTTGATTATGTGAAAAACAAATAAAATGTTAAGAAAAATAAGAATCTATGCAAAACAAAAAGGTAGTTAACAGATCCTGGTGGTTGTCTACAGAGTGTATGCTATGGTAATGCAAATAAAAATGTCTAGGTCTCTAGGACTAGGCCCATCCATACAATGTTTTGTAGTATCAATATGCACTTTCTGAACTTGATCTAGATGTTGCTGTCTTTTGTTTAATCTCCTTGGTCAGACTGCATTTTCTGAGATGCAGCTCACAAACATCATTTCTGCATGTGCCTGCAATTTATTTTTAGTGACTACCGTGCCCTTTTTAACAGACATGCATGTCTTATGCAATAGTTTTAGGGAGAATCTTGCCATTGTTCAGAGGCATGTATGCATTATGTAATTTGGTTAAAAGTACCTTACAAAGACTTTTCTAGAAAGGCACAGCATTCCTGCAGTGAAATCACGCAGTAGAGAAGGTGACTGCCATCACAGCACACCTTCAAATTTCCAAGCGATTGGCCATGTCAAGAAGTTATGTTCAAGGGGGTGTCGCCTCTGGCTTTGCAGAGTTGCTGAAGTGATACACCCCTTAAATAGAGAGCCAGTGTCCTCCCTACCACCATACTAGTGTCTCCTGCTTTCTTATTTTGTTGTGTTGGCAACATCCTCTTTTGAAATTTCAGTCAGATCCCAACTCTTCCATCTTTTCCTAAACCAGTTCAAGCCAACTGTGCAGCACCAGTGGTTTTCACATTCTATGATAATTACTGGACCCGTGTTTTCAAAAGAAAACAAAAAATATGGTAAGTGCTTTCATTCTTTAATATATGTTTAGTGACTAACTCCTACACACAGTTGCCAAATAATAAAAGCTGATGTTGGCACTTACCATGATTTTTGTGTTCTTCTCAGTGGGTGGTTTTGCAGTTAAATGGCATGCTGCTTTGATTGTAATGGGAAACGATTTGATAAAAGATACCAGGATAATAACAGATAACAAGAGGCTGTCTGAGGGTGATGGTTCACCTCTGCTGATCTGTCAGTTCCACCTCGCAATACATTTAGCTTAGCGAGTGAGTGAGGAACAGTCTTCATGGTTATGCAAAAATAAAGTTTTTTAAAAAGCGTATTGTCTGCAGCAGTATGCCTTATTGTTGTGCACTAGCTTTTATCATTTGCATGCATGTTGTCAAATGTAGTTTAACTGGATTTTTATTTATTTATTTTTTTTACCATCATTGAAATGACGTAAGTAGAACTGTACAAGCAGACTGAAACTTAAGTAAATACCGGAGAGCCCCATTGGCAACTTAGGTATTCCTCCTTATGGTGTGTGGGTGATATAGTCACAGCAGCTTTAGCTCCCCTAGGCTAGCACCCCCAGTAAATACACCACTGATTTTTATTACTTTGGATTTTCAACAACAAAAAACAAGAACAACATGCTGAAAAGTATCCAAATAAGCTAGGAAGTGGAAGATTAAGCAAACCTGTCTGAAGACAACCACTAATCTGATTGCTGACTCTCCACACTCCCCTCTCTCTCTCTCCCTCACAACTAGGGAAGCATGGGAAGAAAATGGGAGAGTAAGAAGACTACTCAGCAGCTGCTTCACATAAGTGACAGGCTGCTGACTTCACAGTCCTGGGTCCTAGTGCCTGCCATATTCTACTCCCCACTTCAGATGAACTGTACTGAAATGTCCCATATGCCATACAGTCAGTATGCCTCCCACTGATCTTGCCTCACAATTGGGCCAAATCACATAATAATGTTTACGGTTTGCACTCCTTTGAGGGTTGCATTACTAGCTGTCCAGGGCTGCATGTGGTCCGTGGGCCATGGGTTGGACACCCCTGCCCTACAGTGTGGAAAAGGCAAATTCCTTGATCCCTACTGTACCACAATCTCACACAGAACAATTTCTGGCGTGTTTGATCAGGTGATTTTTGACCAGCTGTGCTTTTGGTTTGCCAGGTCCTACAAGTTGTCATTTTGATAGCTTACCTGTAACCCATATACATACATATATATTTATCATCAAATATCAAATGCTCCAAAAAGCGTATACAAAAAGATTTAAAAAAACCTACAATTTTTTGCAGGGGCATCCCCAACTGCATCTCTCCCCATCTACTGCTAATTATACATACTAACTCTGAGATTAAAAAGCAGTGGAGAGCAATCACATACACAAAGTAGCTGACAGACTGAGAAACAAGGAAAAAAGAGCATTTTCTCTTGGAGTTTATATAAATGAGGGACATTTATTCAAGCAGGTGCAGGGGGTGGCAATGGGCGCATGTTGTGCACTGTCATTTGCTAACATTGTATTAGCACAGTGGGAAGATCTCTACGTAGTGAACTCTGAATTCAAGGACATGTGGGTACTATATGGACGGTACCTGGATGATATGGTATTATTTTGGCATGGAAGCAAAGATGACCTGAATAGGTTCTTCGTTTACATCAACAACACCACCAACGTTTTGAAATTTACCATGACCAAGGACCTTGACATCTTGAATTATCTGGATGTTACTATTAAGAAAGATCACTTTAAGGGTAGGTTTACTTTGCACCTTTATAGAAAACCTACCTATTCTAACTCCTTGCTGCATTTTGAGAGTTGCCACCCTCTGCATCAGAAAAAATCCCTTGTCAAGGGTCAATATGTGAGATTGGCCAGAATGGTGTCTGACCAGGATGATTGTGTTAAAGAATGTGATGTCCTAATGGGAATGTTGCAGAAAAGAGGTTACCCCTTTAACTTTGTCAATGACATAGCTGAAGAAGTCAAATCAAAAAGAGCTGGGGGTATTTATTCTACACTCTTGGAGAAGTCTGAAGGTTTGAATAGAACCTCTGGTTTGGTCAAAACTGACAGTTTTACTAGGGCATGTGTCCTGCCCTTCACTAGGGATTTTTTTAACATTAGAAGCATCATTTATTATTTTTGGACCATTTTTTGTTTGGATGAGAAGATCAACAAAAGGTTGGGGGAAAAACCTCTTGTGGTTTACAAAAAGGGCACCTCCTTGAAAGGCCTGGTGGAGAGGAAAAAGTTAAAGGCAGGCCTAGGTGGAACTTTTAAATGTGGGAGGTGTGGACAATGCCCCTATATATTGGACACTGATTCCATTAGAGTCAGGAACTATGGTAAAATTACTACTATTAAGAAGTGTTACTGTTACACCAAGGGAGTGGTATACATTGCAACCTGTATGGTATGTGAGGGGTACTATGTGGGAAGACAATCAGAGCCCTCACACAAAGAATATATCAACACAACTATGATATACTAAAAAACAAAGAAACTAATGCTTTATTTAAGCATATAAAGGTACACCCGACACATTATTTTAAATTTTTTGTACTTGAACAAGTAGACCTGGGCCGATGAGGGGGACCCGATGATGACTTCCTTGAATATTTAGAGCTCAAGTAGCAGATTAAATTAAATGCATGCCAACCACCTGGGCTCAATGACAATTTATCCATTAGTTTTGTATTAAAACTAAAATCAACTTTTTTGTGTGATTTTATTCAAGATCTGTGATTTAAATCATACTTCAATATATAATACATTATTGTCTATGTGGTTGGTAGGTAGCAATTGGTGTGTTGTAGTAGGCAGTTACTGTGATTATGTGTTACTGTCTTTTTAAACTGCTTAATTATTTTACAGGAAATTATGTTTGCTTTGTGAACCAATAGCTGTAAGGGTTAGGGTATTTAAATATGGCATTTTTTGTTTGTTCTTGTTCGGATGAAGTTTTGTGATTTTGACAAAAGCACTTAATTTTTTTCAATAAATTTTCTGGATTTAGTGCTGCAGTGTTCCTTTGGTGATCCTCTTCATACATTTTTTACTTGGTTTTGGTGTTCGTTATTAATATGAAGTAGGTTGTATGATCGACGCAGCAACGTCGACAGATTCTGTTGACCTTAAAGTGGAAATCTCCCACTGAAATACATGCTGAAACTCCCTGCCCATGTACGTCCTTTTAAATAGATGTACAAATGAATGTTGACATTCCGACAGTCGCTTCTACCATGGTCGAGGAGGTGGCTGTCGAGCAAATTACTGCTGACCATTTGATGGTAAACCTATATTTATATATATATATGTATGTGTATGGGAACACTTTATAATCTCAAAATACTGAAATCTCAAATTTCAGTATCTCGAGACTATAAAGCCGAATGTTGAAAATAAAGTTCATAATCGCGAATTTGAATATCTCAAATTCGCAGTTATGGCCTTACACTACGTTATGTTCGGGTTTGCGTGTTGATGATGAGCAGTGCCGTGTGTGGATCTAGGTGTTATGTCAGGTAAGGGAGTGTTTTGTAAAGGTTTTGAGTGGGAGTTAGAGTGTATGTAAGTGTGCTGATATGTTTGATGTGTGTGTGAGGGACTGGAGAATGTGCGTGTGTGTTTGCTTTTGTTTCTTGTTTGTGCGATCTCAGAGTTAGTATATATAAGTAGGGGGTGTGGGGGGTGCAGGGAGGCTTGCACCCTGCTTATGTGTGTATAAGTTGTGTATGTGTGTAGTTTTGTTTGTTTATTTTGTGATGTGAGTGTTTTGGTGTATGTGTGCTGTGGTGTGTGCAGTTTATTAGGGTTTCTGAATGTCAGGGTTTTGTAGTTTCTGTGTTTTGTGGATTCGCTGTCATGGTCTCGAGATACTGAAATTCGATGTTTCAGTATTTTGAGATTATGAAGTGAAGCCATGTATATATATATATATATATATATATATAGATATATATATATATATATATATATATATATATATATATATATATATATATATATATATATATATATATATATATATATATATATATATATATATATATATATATATATATATATATATATATATATATACACACACACACACACACACACATATATATATATATATATAGGTCTACTCCAGAATGTCAACCATTCAGAATGCCGACTTTCATATGGCCGACACCATATAATCGACATTCCGAAAGACCGAGATCCTCTAAACAGAGTAAAACTGTTTTATGCAGGGGGCAAGCCCCTCTGCACCCCCCACACCCCCTGCTATTTAAATATTCTCACTCCGAGATCACACTACAGTGCAGGAAAGGGGAAACTCCCAGTCCCGCAGTGTAGTGGGATCTCCACTATCATTTGTTGGCCTTTCAAACATTCGCTCATATGGTGTCGGCCATAGGAGTTTCGAACATTTGAAAGTTTGAACTAATGAAGGGCTCCCATATATATATATATATATATATATATATATATATATATATATATATATATATATATACACACACACACACACACACACACACACACACATATATATATATATATATATATATATATATATATATATATATATATATATATATATATATATATATATATATATATATATATATATATGTATATATATATATATATAGATGGGTCCCCTTCAGAGTACTGAAATTGCAGAACATTGAAGCTCTGATCATTGAGGACCAGAGAATCAAAGTTCTGCAATATCAAACTTAAAAAAACAAACAAAACAAAAAAAAAACTAAAACATGAAAACTTCTTATTTTATGCTTTTGCAGGGGAGCAAGCCCCTCTGCACCCCACACACCCCCTGCTACTAAAATATACCAGCATCTGAGATCACACTACAGTGAAGAGAATGGCACAGAATGGGAAATTTACTGTTCTCTTCATTGTAGTGCAACCTCAGAGTTGGTATATTTAAGTAGCAGGGGGTGTGGAGAGTGCAGGCGGGGTTGCCCCTGCAAAAACTTACATTACAAGCAAAGTTTTTATCATTTTTAATTTAGTCTACTTTCATGTTCCATATTGTAGAACATCAGTCATCTCATACATGCATGTGTATATATATATATATATATATATATATATATATATATATATATATATATATATATATGTATGTATTTTTTTATTTATTTAACATTTGTTAACCGGGAAAGTCCAACTTGGAACGAAGCCAATTTTCAGCGGAAGCCTGAGGAGAATTGCTCCAGATGCATGTTTTTGTAATGTGGGAGGAAACCAGATTACCCAGAGAAAACCCACATGAACACAGGGAGGGCATGCAGACTCCACACAGAAGGCATCCCAGCCAAGAATTGAACCGGAGAACCTCTTGCTGTGAGGTGACAATGCTACTGCTGCACCACTGCACCATCCATACATAGACAGAGATAGTTAAATATAACCACATATAGACAGATAGATTAGATAGATAGATAGATAGATAGATAGATAGATAGATAGATAGATAGATGGATGGATGGATAGATAGACAGATAGTTAGATAGATAGATAGATAGATAGATAGATAGATAGATAGATAGATAGATAATAAGCAGATAGATATAGATATCGATATAGATAAGATAGACAGATAGATATATATAGATATAAAACAAGTAATCACTGTGGTATCCCCAAAGTCTCATTTTGGAGGATAACAGATTTTATGAGTTATTTACCATGGATGACATAAAAAGAGCATATGATTTATGGAACACTAATCTCACCACATTATGGGAAGAAAAACATATTACTGAAAATCTTTATAATTATTTATGGAGCCCATGCCCACATTTACATTACTTTTTTGGAATACCAAAACCACACAAAAACAGAAAAGACCCACCTTATAGACTAGTGGTAGCAATTGGAGGTTCCCTTACTGAAGCCACAGCCATTTACCTTGATTACTTGCTGAAACCTTTATCAGAAAAGAATAAGTCATTCATAAGAGATTCAATGGATTTTTTGAGGAAAATAAAACACATTACAGTGGACGCTGACAGTATTTTATCAACTATTGATGTGTAATCCTTGTCTACAGTGCTCTCTCACAATTACTGTATAACAACAGCTATGGAATCTTTTAATCTGTTTCCTTTTCCTAGCATGCCTAGTAACCCTCCATTTTCCCGTACTAGACCCATAGTGCACGTTTTGACACTAGAGAATGTTGTAGAGTTGGGTTTGTACACTACTCTCAGCTCTAAGACTCCGCTGCTCACAGTTACTGTCAGAACTTAGTGTCTAATGCTTTAATTTAGTTTAGCTTGAAGTTAGAAACCTTTAGAGATCACTAAGCAGCAGGATAGGAACTTCAAGGTACTATTTTCCCAACTCCCCTAGCATTGTCCACTACACAAAACAAGTTTCACATACCTATTGATGTAATCTCTTCCTTTGAAAATGTAAAAAGTAAACGGGAAATAAAACAGGCAACTGATTGTTTTTTTTCAAGCATAAACTAACAACAGGATCCTATAAGTTTTTTTTCACGCCTCTTCCATCAGGACCAACCCGCTTCATTCACCCTCGTTTCGCTTGGGCTCACTCCGCTCCCTTACCCTACCCCCATTCTCACCCACCCCCAACATCACTACATTTATACACCCATAAATCTCACCCCTACCTACCTCATCACTTGTAATCCAATCAACCCACACACTTCAGCTCCACCCCTATTTTCCAATCACATTTAATTTACACCTGCTCCCTATAGAATATGTCCTACCACATAGACTCACGCACTCTCACAACATACATCATTCTCATGCCTACCCTCCTTTCATCTCTATCTTTATTAACCCTATCACTACATATTCCACCTTGCCATCACTAATTCCAAGATCTAGTACACAAACCCTTCTGCCGTCTCTTAGCAGAAATAGCTATTCAAACATCTCACCCTCCTTATTCCTACACAACACATATACCCTACACAAAACAAAATATTTCCATACCCAATCCAAACTCAAATTAAAAAACACTAATCGTCCTAAACCACTATCACATTACAATGATACAAATACAATTATTCACCTTCTCCTCCCTCTCACACAATCTAGGGACATCCACCCTATCCTTGGCCCTACATCTACAACCACCCCAAAAAGCCTACAGCTTCAACTGGTAACAATAAACACACATAGCATATGTAACAAAATTACTGAGTTCCAAACATGGCTATCCACTCATACCCCAAATATTGTAACAGTAACAGAAACATGGCTAAAACCTCAAATTACCAATACTGAAATTCTTCCTCCAGGGTATAACATACTTCGTGCTGATAGACTCCACAAAAAAGGTGGTGGCATAGCACTAATCTACGATCACAGCCTTAACATAACAATCTATCCCAAACAACCCCCCATTTTTGGCAAACTTGAAATCCTACTAACTTCCCTTCAAATCAATAATAACAAACATATAATTATAGCAGTAATGTACATCCCACCAGGGCAAAATATCTCCCTCCTTGAGGACTTTTTATCATGGGCAAACCAAAACATCTCACAGGAAACCATAATTCTATGAGATACAAACATTAATTGGCTAAACTTAACAACCAATTCTCCAGTCAGTAGCATAAACCTACATAGCTTCACACAGCTCATTACAACTCCTACCCATGGCCTATCCACTAGATCTGAATTCACCCTAGGCTGGATATTAGTATCTCACCCACAAAATTATTCAAACTCAGGTACCTTACCTAATATATTAAATGACCACCTCCCAGCATTCACCCATAGGACACACCTTCAAATATCAAAAACACATACCTACAAAATATCCAGAAATCTCTCCCACTTTGACCCAGATCAATTTGTAAGAATCCTAAAATCCCAAAACTGGCTCCCACTAAAATCACTCCGCCTATATGATGCCATTAACTATTTCAACAAACGTTTTCTAGACACACTAAATATCTTAGCCCTTACTTGAACCAGACATACCAAGGCTAACCATGCCCCTTTGCTAACTAAATCAACAAACCAAAACCTCCTCCATAGAGATAAAGCATGGAAACAGTGGCATAAATGTAAAACTAAATAAACCAAACTTGTCTATAAGCAACTGTGAAACAATTGCAAAAAAACTAGTCATACAAGATAAGAAAAGCTACTTTTCCTCGCAGCTATCCACCACAAACAACAACCCTAATAAGTTTTGGAAATCAGTTTCCACATTACTTAATCCTGGCACACCACAAAACCCATCCCCAGCACCCAACAAAAGCCCACAGCAAATCTCTCATGATTTTAACACCCATTTCATTACTACTATTCAAAATCTAATCAAAGACCCTACAACATACTCCACACATAATAATAAAACTTCCCCTACACTAGACTCCTGCATTAATAATCCAACAACACCTTTGTTCTCCATCCAAACCATTCCTACCTCACAAATATGCAAACTTCTCAACAGACTTAAATCCTGCTCTCTCTCTCTCTCTCTCTCTCTCTGCAGACAAACTCCCCCCTGAATATTTAAAGCTAGCAGCAAATGCAATTGCATACCCAGTTGGTATACTAATAAATTGATCTCTCTCAGAATGCTATGTCCCATAATTATGGAAACAATCTATCATTACTCCACTACATAAAGGTGGAACTTCCCATGACCTGTCAAACTACCGCCCAATTTCATTACTTTTACCACTATCAAAAATATTAGAAAAATGTGCACATACTCAATTACTTAAACACCTCCTAGACAATGAGCTTCTTTCTCCCACACAGCATGACTTCCCCCAAGCACATAGCACAATTACAGCCCTGCTCTGTTTCACTGATACTGTCAACAAAGCACTTGACGCTAGTCTTTATACCTCAGTAATCCTACTAGACCTGTCAAAAGCTTTCAACACAGCATCACACAACAAACTACTATACCAAATATCAAAACTAGGAAGTTCCCCCAATTCTGTCAAATGCTACACCTCCTACCTCAATAACAGGGAATAGTGAGTAAAATGGCAAAATGTGCAATCTACCTATCAAAAAAACAACATAGGAGTCCCTCAGGGTTCCATTCTAGGGCCACTACTTTTCCATATATTTATCAATGACCTTCACAAAGTCTTTCAACTAGATAACTTGATCCAATACGCTGATGATTCAACAATCATTACTTCCGCCAATAACTTCTCTGACCTTCTCAATATAACTCAGACATCTTTTACTTCAATAGAATTCTGGCTAAATAATTCTCAACTACTATTAAATGTCAAAAAAAGAAAACTACTCCTTTTCACTTCAAAACTACCTAACACAGACTTTAAGATTTTTTCTAAAGAAGGAACTGAAATAGAAATAATTAAAACTGCCAAACTATTAGGTATAACAATAGATGACAAACTTACATTTGAGCCACATATTCATAACACAATAAAAAAGGTACACTTCAAATTAGGCAAACTGTATAGGCACAAATTATACCCCAACAAGCAAACCAAAGCTAAACTAGCAAGTACCTTACTCCTCCCTTCCCTTCTATATGGAAGTGATATCCTACCAATCTACTTTCATCCCTTAGTAATAAACTACAATCCTGCTATTATAAATTAGCTAAATTTGCCTCAAGAAAACTTAACCTCACACACCACTGTGAAGCAATTGCAGAACTCAACTGGCTAGAATTCTCAAACCATCTCGCTTATATCCAGCTAACACTAGCACATAAATTAATTTTCAAACCCCACCTCTTCCCAGCACTTTACCCAGTCATACAAACTTATAACCCTGCTCGGTCACTTAGATCCTCTCAGAAACAACTAATAAAGGTCATAAAACCTAACAAAAGAGCTGGACAAAGTCTATACTCCTATAATATAGCAAAACTTTGGAACAAATTACCCTCCTATATAACTTAGGTTTTGTAAACCCGATAAGGGTGGTGGACTAGTAGTTTTTAGTATGAGTGACTATCAGAATAGGATGAATGAATTGCTCAACACTGAAGCATATGCACATAGTACCCGTTGCGAGGTGAACAGAGCCTACAGTATCATTAGGAATTGTATCGAGGACCTGTTCATTGAAGGTCAGATAGACCAAAAGACATACAACTATCTGGAAATGTCATTTCCTAGATACCCTTGTATATTTGTCATCCCTAAAATCCACAAGAGTATTAAGAATCCACTATTGAGACCTTTGGTGGACAGTAGGGGATCACCTACATACTCTTATGCTAGGGTTTTGGATGCCATTCTGCAAAAATACTTGGCCAAGGAGTCCCAAATTTGTAAAGACTCTTGGACTTTTTTGAAGAAAATTAATACCTTGAGTTTCGACAAGAACTACAACTTCCTCACAATTGATGTAAAGGACCTGTATACCAGCATACCCCATGAGGCAGCACTAGAATGAGTAGGGTTCATGCTTATGAAACATAAAGCCCCCACTAGGGAAATTGACCTAGTATCTGTCCTTATGGATTTGGTTTTAACAAACAACTATTTCTTGCACATCAACGAATTATTTTTGCAAAAAATAGGGGTCGCCATGGGTTTGCCTTGCGGAGGAAGTGTAGCAAATTTGGTAATGGCGTACTGGGAATCAGAGTTTGTTTTTAAAGGCAATAAGTTCTCTGATACCTTTTTGTTTTATACAAGGTTTTTGGATGACATTTTCATTTTATTTAAAGGTAGTGAGAGTGATGGTCACCAAGTCATTGAATACTTTAATAACACTCCTGAGTTTCTTCAATTCACTTACACATTCCACTGTGACACTATTGCTTATTTGGACATCCACTTAAGTAAAAATTACAACTTAAATGCGTTTACAGCCAATATTTTTAGAAAATCTACATATTCCAATACCTTCCTCCACTATACCAGCTGCCATCCTTACCATCAGAAGAAATCGGTTGTGAAAGGGCAGCTGGTAAGAGCTTCTAAAATGGTCAGTTTAGATGAGGATTTTATCAAGGAATGTGCTCAAATACGGAAAATGTTTATCCATAGAGGTTACCCAGAAACCTTTCTTTATCCAATAGTACAGGAGGTAATGGACAAAAGATACAATAATGTGTACTTGCCACTTTGCCACTTTTGAGGGCTAACACTGAAACACCTATCATGGATAGTGTTGCAAACTTGGTGGAAAGGGGCCAATGTGGACATGAGGAGAGCACGGCACTAAATAGTGAACAACTTAATAACAAATCTACTGTTAAATTTATAACCACTTTCAGTACAACGAGTACCCTTTGTTTATCGATATTGAAGAAAAACTGGGACTTGTTTAAAATGCAACCTGAGTTATATGAAAAGCTAGGGGAACAACCTATGAAAGTTTATAGGAAAGGGAATAACATCAAAACTCTGTTAGAAAGGCATGATACATCTACAGTGAGATGTCCTGGTATGCATGAATGCCTGAATCGTAATTACTGTAAATATGTACACGAATGTAACTCGTTTAGTCTGAATGGACTAAAATTTAAGTTGAAGAGCAAATTTGATTGCAACTCTACATTTACCACTTACTTAGCCAGGTGTACATCCTGTCCAGCATTCTATATTGGCAAAACCAAAATAAGATTGCGGGAAAGGATGTATGAACACCTGTACGCTATTAGAAAAGGGAAACTTGAGAATGCACTTGCAAAACATATGGCGGCCTACTCAAACCATGGTTTTAGATTTATGGCCATCACCCATGTGAAAATTGACCCGAGGGGAGGCCCTAGAAACTTGAAACTGGAGGAACTAGAATTAAAATGGCAGGTGAAGTTGAATGTGTATAGCTACCCCGGATTAAACGAGTCTTGTTCAATTGGAAGTTTATTAAAATTGAACAGTCTAAAGAGATGATTGCTTTGGTTTCTTCTTCTTTTTTTTTTTTTTTTTTGATTCTTTTGATTCTTTTGATATTTCTAACCTCTCAATAATATTGTCAATATGTTAGACATAAAATTTGTAACCTAATGTAGGTCTAGTTTATTAAAAACAGATCATATATATTTTTTGAGAACCCTATATTATGTCATATTACACACATAACTTTCTCATCTTCCTATCGGAAGCCGAGCTTAACATTATTACCAATATGTATGACATGAAACTTGTAATTTAAATATGGGGTCCAGAGCATTGAAAATATAATAAAAATACAACACTATTTTTTGTAAATATTATATTTATATATATAAAAAATATTTTAACCATAAAAAATGTTTCGATAATTCACAAATAACTTCTACTATTTTTTAAAAACTTTTTGTCTTCGTATACAATTTTTTTACTTCATATACAAGATTCCCGTGATCTCTGTACTAGCTAATAGTATTTTATATATATATATATATATATATATATATATATATATATATATATATGTAGTGTGTTTATGTTATCATAATATTGTATATATTTTTCATATATTTTGAAACACTTAATAATAATTTATTTAAACATTTTTAACAAAATTATATGTGTTTTAAATTAACAAGTGTATATGGTTTATGTCCCCTCTTCTTCTAACATGAATATAGGTATTACCCATTTGTTAACTGTTAAGGGTGTTGTTGCTTTAAATTTGAGTTAAAGTAGCTAATTGTTAAACGTAAGTTGATTGATCAGCCTTTTTATATGGTTTATGTTGCCAGTTGCTGTGTTTCTGAAGAAGTCAGCCTATAGTGCTGACGAAAAGCGCTTAAATAAATACACTCTTGTCGACTGTCTACTGCTGCTCATGGCTTGTTTTGTTAAACTATTAGGTTTAACAATAGATGACAAACTTACATTTGAGCCACATATTCATAACACAATAAAAAAGGTACACTTCAAATTAGGCAAACTGTATAGGCACAAATTATACCCCAACAAGCAAACCAAAGCTAAACTAGCAAGTACCCTACTCCTCCCTTCCCTTGTATATGGAAGTGCTATCCTACCAATCTACTTTCATCCCTTAGTAATAAACTACAATCCTGCTATTATAAATTAGCTAAATTTGCCTCAAGAAAACTTAACCCCACACACCACTGTGAAGCAATTGCTGAACTCAACTGGCTAGAATTCTCAAACCATCTCTCTTATATCTAGCTAACACTAGCACATAAATTAATTTTCAAACCCCACCTCTGCCCAGCACTTCACCCAGTCATACAAACTTATAACCCTGCTCGGTCACTTAGATCCTCTCAGAAACAACTAATAAAGGTCATAAAACCTAACAAAAGAGCTGGACAAAGTCTATACTCCTATAATATAGCAAAACTTTGGAACAAATTACCCTCCCATATAACTCTAATGGAATCTTCTAAACTCTTTAAATCATCACTCAAACTACACTATCAAAATAACGTATCCTGTCACTGCACAATAACCAGACCTCCATAGCCTCCCCACCTCATGCTTAACCATCCTATAGGGCAATTCAACTGACCTCTGTATATATTGCTGCCCTTACTGCCTGACTTTTTTCTCCTTCTTCCTACCTCTTACTGCCCTTTACTGCCTGACTTTTTCCTTCTTCCCCCTACCTCTTGCTACACTATCCTATGTGATACTCACAATCTTACCTCACTACTACATCAGCCCTTTTACTCAATGGGCTTAACTCTCTCCCTTACTTGAAACCTTCTGTGAATTTATACACCAAGATGGAACTATGAATATGTTCTCTTAATGTACTATATTGAACGTACTACCATTATAGTGTATAAGTGAATTGTGTATGGTATTTATATTGAATGCACTACCATTGTGGTATATAATGTGCACGTGTTTTAAAACTCAAAATGTCTTAATGTTTTTTGAATGTACTACTGTGGAGCTTTTCTCCCCTGGCCTCCACTGAAAATGGGTCAATGGCCCAGTGGACTTTCCCTGTCAACAAATGTCAATAAATAAATAATAAATAAATAAGCAAGGTACACGGGCATAACTGGAAAAGTTAAGCAAACTCATTAATCTTGTACTGGACTTTAATTTCTTTACTTTCAATGGCAAACACTGCAAACAAAAAACTGGTATAGCAATGGTGGCTGCCATGGCTCCCAGCATAGCTAATATAGACCTGGGCAAATGGAAGAAGGACTTTGTGTTAAACAACACAGACTAGATGCAGCATATCACATGCAATTTACATTTTACTGATGACATCTTTATTATGTGGGGAGGTGACACCTTGCAGCTTGGAGATTTTATCACTTACCTCAATCAAACAACCCCCTTCCTGAAGTTTACTTCTTCCCATAGCTATGTTTCAACCACTTTCATAGATATGCTAATTTCCAAGGACACCAACAATAACAGAATCACCATTGATCTATTCAGAAAACCAACAAGGGTTAACTTATTACTCCACAGTAAAAGTCTACATCCTACAAAAAACAAGTATAATGTAGTGAAGTCCCAGGGATATAGAATTACCACTGAGATGGAACCATTTTTGAGAAACCTGAACAACTTAGAGAATGATTTTCTAGTGAAAGGCTGTGAAAGTCAGATATTAAAAAACATCATGGAACCCATTATAGAACTGAAAAGGAAAAGCACCTTCACTCAACCTCCCCAGTAAGAGAATATTAAGAAATTCCACAGAGAATAACAAATGCAAAAATAGCTGCATCCTGACATATACTCTGGATTATCACAGTATCAAAAATGTTATTGAAGAAAACTGGACCATTGTCACAGGAAACCCTTTTTTGATTAACATCTTAGGTGAAGCCCCATCCTTTGTTTACAGGAAGGCTAGGAACATTAGAAGTTTTGTTGAATTTAAACCTAGATCATATGAGAGAAATGTAAGCTGCGGTGGTGCAGCAGTAGCATTGTTGCCTCACAGCAAGAGGTTCTCCTATTCGATTCCCGGCTGGAGCACCTTCTGTGTGGAGTCTGCATGTCCTCCTCGTGGTCGAGTGGCGTTCAAAAGACATGCGGGAATGGGCGTGCCTTCGTTGAAGGTTGGGCGTTGGGCTGGCACCTTGGCACCATAAACATCGACTGCCAATCATTAGCGGACCGCAGTTCTGCTGTGGTGACCCCTAACCGGGAAAAGCCTAAAGAAAAACAACAACAACAACATCATATGAGAGAAACACTAAATGATGTGAAGCTAATTGTGCATTTTGTAGATTTATACAGCAAGGTGATAGTTTTTATTGCCCTTATTTAAAGAACATCATTAAGACTAGTGCATGGGGGGACTGTAACACTACAAAAGTAATTTACAGGGCACAGTGCAATGAATGTGATGCATTTTATGTGGGCGAGACTGTAAATAAACTTGTGTAGCATTTCATGTCATCTGTCAGAAATCTGCTCTGGATGTAAAAATAATGCACTAGCCAAACACCTTTCTCTTCATAAAAAGACACACAGGTTTTAAGTTCCAGATTCTGGATCGCATAGACATGGCTGATCTTGAAGGAGGCATCCTGAATATTCTGGAGAAACATGAACTCATGGGCAATTAAAGCTGAACTCTTTTAGAAGCCTGCACTAAACTACTACTGTTTACTTAAAAGTGTACTGGAACTTAGAAATTTGTCAAATTGTTTACATGACTAATTTCATTTTATTTTATTCTATTTTATTCTTCCAGTTGGTTTTAAATACCATGTCAAATCAGTTATTTTTTCATACATTTTTTTTTCTTGTTCTTTTTTCCACTTTATTCAAAATGATGTGTAATAACAATACTATCTAATTATACAGTATTTTTGTAGATAGTTTTTAGGGTTCTTGTACACAGATCCAAAAAAGTCTAGAAGGACGAAAGTGATCTTTGTAAACAATAGATTATGAAAATAGAATATGATTCTTTACAATGGATTTTTACATGCAAATTGGATATGTATATATTTATATATGTTTTGATTGCCAAATGGTCTAAGGTTTATATATTTCCAATAAAATCACAGACTTAATAATCTACTTAATAATCTGGTTAAATTAGAGGTACCACATCATTATTAATTTTATTTAAAGTACATAAGGGTTATATTATTATGACAGCTACTAAGTAGAGCAGGACCAGCTCAAATGTCACACTGATGGGGGAAGGGATGTGAATTTAACATGTATATCAATAACAGTTTGTTTTACAGCACAATAAACCACTCCCTTGATTGATAAAAAGTATATATATATATAGTTAGAAAGCTTGTGAGGAAACTATTACTGTGTTATTTTTGTTTTACTTTGGATCGCTTGTCTGTGTACTTAATAAAGGATTTTCGATTGAAAACAGACTGCCTACCCTGTTTGGATTACTTCTGAATACTTAATAATTCTGCACAATATTTTAAATTATATATTTTTATTATTTTTTTTTTACTTAGGATGAGTGTATGTACACTACATCTACCATTATCTGATCTGATTAATATACAGTGATTAACTAGATATATATGGATTGAAAATCTTCCACACAGAGAATTTTCTTACACTGTTTTATATATATAGATATAGATAAATAAATAAATATATATATATATATATATATATATATATATATATATATAAGGCTCAGTTCATTTTATTGAATCTGTATGTGTGAAATGTAAGATTTCTAGTATTAAATTAAAGTGTGTTTGTTCAACTGTTGCATTATTTATAGTTAAACTGTGTTTCTCTGAATGTTGTATTACTGGTATTCAAACTGTGTTTGTTCAACAAGCTGCATATGTCTGTTTGCAGTTTAGTGGTTTAAGTGAATGGGTATGTCTCATTCACTTATACTACTAACTTGCTAACTGAGGAGTTTAGGTTCAGGTAGTGGGAGGGGAATTTAGGCTTTGGCAGTACTCAAGGAATTTAGGTTAAGAGTGTGGAAGGGAAGTCTTATGATAAGGATGCAAAAATTTTGTTTAGGGAATACAAAGAGTATTTTTGATTTAGGCAGTGATTATTTAGCCTTAGAGAGTGGAGTGGGAATTTTAGGGTTAGTGTCAGGATTTTATAGGGTCATACATTCATAGTTTTATACTAAGATAATGATCCCCAGGGTCTTTATAAGTCTAGCTGTTCAACCCAACTCAGTTTTGTCCCAGAGTACCTTGGACACCTGGATGGTGGGGTATATTAGTAAGGATGTAGCTAAGAGTATGTTAGTTGGGGATTAGTTTACTTACTGTACACCATCAATGACATGGGGGTCAGACCAGGGGTGAATTTGTTATTTCTCATCCAATTATCAGCGTTTCATTTGAATACGGTCAGAAATCAACTCTGCTTCACATGGATGAGGAGCTTATTCCATAGCACAAGAATACTTTGATACACTTATTGGTCTCTCCAGCATGTTCTATTTATGCCACAGGCAAAGTTCAGATCCTTGGATCTAGTGCTACTTTTGCTGTTTGTTCTGTGGATGTGCAAGGGATCCATCAGAGGTAGTAGATCTGAGGAGGCTTTACATGCCAGGCATAGATCACCTCCCAGTAACCTATAGGAAACTGAGTACAGAGATAGGGCCTTAGGGTGATCTGTGGAGGACAGTGCATTAATTTCCAGGATTATCTTGGTGTTGAACCTTCCAGGGCATTTCAAGTGTTGCGAGTGCCTGGTTAGGTACATGCCAAAGGGTGTATTGTACTCAATGGTTGGTCTGATAAGAGCTGAGTAAAGTGGTACAATAACTTCCTTGGACCTGGATCCCATGCCCTTGCTTATGAGTTGGGTGACATAGAATGATTTTCTTACTATCTTGGCTACCTGTTGGTTTAAGGCCGATTACTGTCTACATATGTTCCTAGATCCCTAACTATCAGGTCAACTCTTAGGTCTTAGGTGTGTTTTATTGATGGAGTAATTAGTTTGGGTGAACAGTTTTCCAAAGGGCACTTTCTTCTTGCTGAGTTTTAATCTGTAGCTTTGACATCAGTCATTTATTAGTGTTAGACCCTCTTGTAGGATGTTGATGCCATGAGGGGAATGTATTATAGCTGCCAATTTACAGTCAGCTGTGAACTTGGTAAGCTAGAGGCCTTTGATATTGGCCTTGACTTCTGTGAAGTAGATACCTAACAGAAGTGAGCCCATCACAGATTCCTGGGGTACTCTGTTGGTGATCAGTCTTGCGGTGGAAGTGGTCTCACTGATCCTAACTTCTTGGGATCTTTCTGTGAGTCAGACAGCAATACAGTGAGTTATGTAGGTATTTATGCCTAGTTTTGAAAGTTTACCAACAATACCTTAGTAGATTATTGTATTGAAAACCTTGCCCAGGTTAAGTCAAGTGGTATGCAACATTCCCCCCCTCATCTATAGCCTTGGTGACCCTCTCAAAGAATTCTGCTAGATTCAGTAGGCAAGACCTTCTCTTAACAATGCCAAAATGGAATGGGTCCTGTGACTGAGAGATGCTAATGTCCTTCATGATCATTTTCATGATAATTCATTACATGTCTTGCATATTAGACTGTCAGACTGATGGTTCTGTAGTTCCTGAGAGAGGGTTGATGATCCACCCTTAAGAAGAGGGATGACTGCTGTAGCCCTACCTTCACCTGGCACATAACCTAATTTGAGGCTGAAGTTAAACAGTCCCTCAAATGATCCTGCTAGGTCATGTTTTGGACTATTTAGGAGTCAACTGGAGATATTATTGGGGCCTATTGGAGCAGTGTTTTAGCCTTAGCAAGTCCTGCTAGGATCTGGTCCCTGTTGATAGCTGAGGGGATATGCTAGAAAGGATTTCATATGAGGTAGCATGTGGGAAGAACTTAGAGCTAAATGTATCAGCCAGTAGATTTTCTATGTCACCCTGGTCAGTGAAGACTGTGCCATTTACCACCAGTTCTGCACACTGCTGAGTGTTACCTTTAAGGTTCCTGACATAGCTGAAGAAGGTCTTGTTATTGACCTAAACCTGGCATAAGATTTAGGCTTACTTCTAGTAGGTACAGCAGCCTCAGTGCAGACATTTACATGTTTGTACAACTTTTCTGTGAATATTTCTGCATATGTAGTTGTGTTCTTGGGATTTGGAGGAGCATTGAATTTTGATAGGTTGTATGTGGCTTTAGAATAGTTCTTAACTGTTATGGGTTTAATGGGGCTTTTCTGGTTTTTATTTCAAGGGAAATAGCTTTGTGGTCTGACCTTACCAATGAGGATGTGACGGGGGGGGGGGGGTGTAATGGTCTTCATATTAATGAGTGCTAGGTCCAGTAGGTTTGATTCTCTGGTTGGAATATGCACTATCTGGTCCGGAGAACTTGTGCTGATAAGTCCAGGAAACATTTTGCCTATGAGTTAGAGAGAGTGTACATTTCTCAGTCTATAGTTAAAGTCTCTCATGAATATATTATTTGGTTGGATGGTGGGTTCCTCTAATAGTTCTAGATAAGAGTTGTGACCTGCAGCTGGCCAGGACATATAAGGAACCTTGTCTATGTAGACTTGGATGTCAATGAACTCCAGGGCATAACCCTGTATAACGAACCTCAAGCAGTATTTGTTGTATTTGTTGTTAAAATGGAGTGAGACACTTCTGGCTTTAGCCCATCTGTGCTGCTGTTGGTCTAAATCTGTGGAAGGCACTGTAGCTTTGCACTGATGGAGTACTTTCTGTGATTTTAAACCATGTCTCTCTAACAGCACAGATGTATACATACTCCAGAGTGAAGAGAACTTGCAGGGTGTGGAGTTTCTAGTTTTGGCTCCTAACATTGCTAGCTTTGATCATTACACCTTAAGGTTGCTTTGTTTATTTATTTTTTTGCTCTTTTGATAATGTTGTCATTTTGACAGTGCCTAAAAAAGGCTCTAAGGGGTGGATAAAGTTTTAGCCAATATCTAAAAGCCCAGAGGAACAGGTGCAAACCATCCTTGGTAAAGCAATGCATGCTATTAAACATGTCCTTCTATGCTTATAGATATTGGATTCCTCTGGAGTGACACCAGAAACTGAACCAATTATTAAAATTAATCATTTTCTGTTCATACTGCAGCATCTTCTTTGGTGAAGGTAGAATGCTGCTCAATGCAAGGTACATGTCTGTCTGTGAAACATATTCAGAGTTCCATAATGTCTCTTTTTACATAGTCCAGTGAGGTATGTTTCAGGCCATTTACACCCACATGGACTATAAGAGAGTCATATTGGTACCTGTGGTGCAGTGAACTGAGTCCGTGTGTGCTATTCCAGTTCCTAGCTCCAGATAGGCAAATAACTGTTGTCTTCTCCTTGTCCATCCTGATAAAAGGAGTATCTGTGTGTCATAAAATAGAATCCTCTATGACAAGAGTACTAAGTAAAGTGTTTACTTGCTTTATAGGCATTGTTCTGGGGGATCATTGGGTGTAGGCTTACATGCGATGTTATGTGTAACATTTAGAGTGTGCTTTAATGATTGGTGAAGAAAGATGTTGCTTTTTTGATGGCTTAGGAGGTCTTTGAGGCTTGAGAAGTTTCTTTTTTTTAAGTGCCACAGGGTAAGAAGGTGTGTGTGTGTGTGTGTGTGTGTGTGTGTGTGTGTGTGTGTGTGTGTGTGTGTGTGTGTGTGTGTGTGTGTGTGTGTGTGTGTGTGTGTGTGTGTGTGTGTGTGTGCATGTGTGCGTGTGTGCGTGTGTGTGTGATGAGCAGTATATGCAAATGATGTAATGTGTGTGGGCTTGACAAACTTGTTTGTAAAAGAAATTTTTGCCTCCAAGGAAGTTATATATGTACATCTCTTGCATACTGTGTTAATTTCTTTAAGGATTAAAAGGTTGTCTGAGTACATGAGAAAGTTGCTTCATTGTCTGAGAATGTCCATATCTACTAAGCTGGCCACAGAGACACTAGGAAATTGCATATACATGTTGTCAGGACATGTATTAGGGTTGGGCTATTACGGATTAGGGACTTGGTTTTACAGGGGTCACCTGAGTGGTGTCTATGATTAAGGATAGATGTTAGATAGTACTATAATCTATTAGTGGTGTTTAACACACAAAATTGCTACCCTAAGCTCAATTCCACACAAATCCTTTCTGCATTACAGATTAAAGTCCTATGTACCAGCCTTATAGGTAAATATTACCAACTAAGCATTTGCTACTATACAGGGCACTGCTTACTCCCACTGTGTGCTGTGCAGTTCTTCACAAATTTGCCTAATTTATAGCAGGCAGAAAAAAAACTGAAGGCTAACTCCACTGTTCTCTGGCCAATTAACAGCTACACTTTTAGCTTAGTGGAGTGCTTCCAAACTGAGAGAGACCAGGTAAACACCATTTGCCACAAGACCGATGATCCTGGAACTTTTTAATGTAGAAGCACAGCAAAAGTAGCTCTCAAGTGCAGGTTAACACCAAACAACTAAACCCTAAAAGCCATCTGGCTAATGAAACAATCTCACTTTAAGCCTTCCTGTGTCTTTCCCAGCTCAGACTGACCAGGCTACTTTACTACTGCCACTAGAATAGCAGTCCCAGTCATCTTAATGTAAAAACATGCATACTTTGGTTAGCCAAAAGTGAAAAGGTACAACAAGAAATTGTCACTTTAAGCTTTTGTGTGTGTTTCTCATCTCAGGCAGATCAGGCTACCTTTCTACTCCTACTAGAATAGCAGTCCCAGTCTTCTTAACATGAAAACACACTTTAGTTAGCCAAAACTGAAAGGTATCAGAAACAAATCAAGGAACTAGCTACAAGACGTAATTCTCACTTAAATCTACCCATGCGCATACAAGATCAGACTACCTTTTTATTACCACTAGAATTGCAGTCTCAGTCTTAATGTAAACATGCACAGCCAAATGTGAAAAGATACCAGAAACAAATTAACAGAAAATTTATAAACAAATAATTAGAAAGGGATTCAAAGGCAGACATGCCAGCACTGAGGAAAACATACACCTTGAGGCAATTTCAAAGTAAACTAACAGTATAAGGCATGGCCTCTCTCGGTTAGATGATCAGAGTAGATAAGATTTAAAGGATATTCTAAGGGCAGGTATACAGAAAATGAGAATGGCAGGAACTTACCAGGACAGATATACAGCAGGGATGGGCAGCTTAAAAACCTCCAAGTTTAAAAGCAAACAAATTCAGAAGAGAGATAGTAAAAATGCAATAAAATGAGATCCCACTCAGAAATTATTTACACATGTAGGCACAGCACAGAAACCAATTAAAAAGCACTGCACTGCAAGTATAAAAAATGCTTTCAATTAATAGTTTTAACATCAGATACAGAGCATACACAACCGGAAACACAAAAAGCTGATTTAAATGGTAAGATAAGTACAGTATTTTAAGTGTAGTGTAAATGTAAATCCCTGGATGTAAAATGTTGCCAAATGCTTTGTTTTTAAGCTTCCCAGCTTCCATCAGTCCCAAGACTAAGATGGCTGACTGCTTGTGTAATGTAAAATGCCAGAGAGGGGGCCTGGATTTAATTACCACAAGCTTTAGTTACAACACATACAGATAGCCAAAGCTGTTTTTTTGTTTTAAGTTTGAAAAGTAACTACAACATAGAATTAGATTAGCAATGCTGGAAAGGTTGTGTAGTTTTTCAGAATGGGGTTGTGGGAAGATGATGTAATTTTGGAGCACCTAAGCTAGCTGGAGGCTGGGCAGTTGCAGCTTAAGGCTGTCCAATGAGTTTCTTGCTAAAGTCAATGGTTTGTGAGTCAATGACATTTTCTCTTCAATGTAAGTGTGTTTAATTTTGAGGACACACACACAAATATGTATGTGTGTGTGTGTGTGTGTGTGTGTGTGTGTGTGTGTGTGTGTGTGTGTGTGTGTGTGTGTGTGTGTGTGTCTGTGTATGATTCCCTCATGTTCTTAGGCTGATAGGGTCATAGGCAAGTACTAGCCTAGCTGCCCTTAAAGGCTACCTTAAGTGTAGCCAATTTGAGCTGGATTTAACCTATCCCATTTCCAAATGAGAATAAATGGGATCATACCATACATAATCTGAGGGCACACTTGCATGGGATAATGCATTTAGGAGGTGCCTATGTACAGTAGTAGTATGGGGGAAACTAAGAGTAAATTTTCTGTTTATCTTCCATAGATGTAACTTTCACTTGAATAGAGACAGGGGTGGACTTTGTTTTATGTGGATGGTGAGTGTGTTCCACAGCAGTGATACCCTCTGCGAGATTTACCTGTCCCTCCAAATGATTCTGTTGATGTTGCTGAAGAGGTGTATATCTCCATGCTGAGTATTTCTGATACCACTTAACTTGCTGATATGTAGTAAATCCATTAGCATTGGGTCAGAGGATGCCTTGTATGTCAGACACAAGCCACCTCTTAGAGTTTGTAGGATAATGAGTATAGTGACAGGGCTTTGGGTCAGTCCATGTAGGACCTATTGTATAGGCCTTGTATCATTTTAGTAAGTTATTTCTGAGGGCATTCCAGTTATTGAGTCTGTCTGGACAGTTACATGACATTACATGACAAGGGGCATTATATTCAATGACTGGCCTAATGAAGGCTGAGTAAAGGGGGACAATGATATCCATAGATCTGGACACCATCCCTTTGTTTATAATATGTGAAATATAGAAGGACTTTCTTACAATAATGGCAGAGTTGGGGTATCATGTTAACTGTTGCCAGCTCTCTCAATTCAGTGCCACACTCCTGCCTTCTTCAACACACATGCCTGACTGTCACAGAACTTCTTTCACACAATCCAGCCACCTCTTTGCTGGACATCCTCACTTCCTCTTACCTTCTTCATGTCTGTCTCAAATCGTCCTCATCAGATTTTCTTCTTCTTTTCTGCACGTGTCCAAACCACCATGATCTGTTCTCCTAGACCTTTTCTGCAATTGGAGCTACTTTAGTTTCTGCTCTTATGTCCTCATATTTTCGTCTGTCCCACAGTGTGCATCCTACCACCCTTCTTAGGCACTACATTTCCATCACCTCTAGCTTCTTCAACTGTTCTGCCTTTACTGCCCAGGTTTCTGTACCATACAGTAGTACTGGTCACACCACTGTCTTGTACACCTTACTTTTCAGCTTCTTTGACATTCTTCTGTCATTGACTACACCTGATACTCTATGTCAGTTGGCTGCAGGCCCTCTGATTCTAGCCTTGACCTCTTCATTCAGACTTCCCTTTTCCTCACCCACCATTCCCAGATACTTGAACCTGTTTACCTTTCCCACCATCTTCCATTCTATCTCTGTTCTCAGCTTCTGATTTCCCCAGTTTGCTGCCATTTCCATTTTATCTATGCTTAGTTTCATCCCATGTGCCTTCAGTTTTGCATTCCATTTTCCTATCCTTTGCTGAAGTTCTAGCTCAGAATCTGCCTGCAATGCCACATCATTTTGTAAGGACACACGTTGGTCAAAAGATAAGGTCACTGTTCACACGAGTTCCCAAATCCCAAACAACTAAGATGACTTTTTAAAGGATACAGTAATGCATTTGTTGGTATTTAGTTGCAGTCCATTAATTTGGCACCAGTTATTTATATGGAACAAACCCTTCTGCAGGATGGAAAAGTAATTTGGGGATTCAGTGACTGCTCCTAGTTTGCAGTCATCTGCAAACTTAGCCAGCCAGAGCCCTTTGTTATTGGCTTTTATTTTAGAAAAGTAGATCCCAAACAGGAGAGGTCCCATTACAAAACCCTGTGGGACTCCACTGGTGACTGGTCTGTTTGTGACAGCAACTTCCCCTATTTTGATTTCCTTCATCCTATCTATGCAATATTTTGCAATTCAGTGGATAACATAAGGGATTTTTAGCTTTTCTACTGTGCCTGAGTGGGGAATTGGGTCAAAAGCTTTGGCCAGGTTAGGGTATGGTTGACTTTTTTTAAATTTGTTCTTATGTATGATTGTACTGACTTAATGTCAAACACAACACACAGACAAACATAAGACTGAGTATACATAAGATTAAATTTAAAAAAATCAAACATGTAAAAGATCAAAAAAGGAAAACAGATCCCTAAACCCCCCTGCATCACTTCTGTAATACATACTAACCTTAACCCTGCCCCTACCCTAACCTAACCCCACACTGTATATTACAAAAAAACCTTCCAATAACACTGTCACTACACAAGACAAACTAACACACACAAACACACACTGCAAACATAAAATCCAACCCTTTATCAAACCTCCACCCTAAATCAAAATGCACACACGATGCAAACACAAGTATACCCTTACCTAACTCACACTAATCCTAATGCCCAAACACACACATACACACTTTAACCCCCTCACAATCCCAACTCACCTGTTTTGGAAAAACAGCACTTCAAGATGCCAGACTCTCAACTATCTGAGCATTTGACAATCTCAGCCACCCCCAGCATTTGTTACTTAAAGCAATATTTGGAAAAAAACTGCAAGGGAACTATATATATATATAATTTGCAGCACTTAAAATATGCCAAGATTTTACAGAAAAGGTCTTCTGTGCATTCAAGCTTCAAACATGACTGGATCAGTCATTTAATGCTATTTTGTCATGTTTGAAACAGAAATTACCACTTCTTCACGAAATTGCTTAAATGGCCTTTTTAAGTGGAAGTAAGATTAACAGTTTTTTTTTAATTTTATTAATTCGATGTTAAATTTAATTTAAAATATTCTTTTAAACGTGTACTATTATGTGTATGATTATGAACTTGTTTTATAATTGATTTGATTTGTCTCAATATTTTTACATTTTCTATAAACAAACTGAGTGAGGCTCACCACAACACCAAATAAAATAAAAACCAACGATTTATTAAACTGCAGTAATGAAACAAGTAAGCGCTTTCACGTTGCTAGAATGCTTCTTCAGACTTTCAAAGTACTATCAACTGCCTTCACATTATATACTATAAATCATTCTATAATCTACAATCAATTAAACAATCAACCTATCAATTGCTAGTCAAGTCTTAAAGCAACAAATTCATAATTCATACTATATATATATATATATATATATATTACATCTTATATATCTTTTACCTAGCTTAGGTGTATTTTCAATATCACAGTGAAAAGACAAATCACATAATAAGCCTTTAGTCTATATAGATAAAATATAGCATAAAAATACTGAGACCTGTAACCAGGACTTAGTGATTAACTTATCTAGATATCATTTAACTGATGATGAAAGGACATTATTGAGTTATGGCCTTTCGTTTATACCATCCAAATCAATAGACATTACGGCCATAATATTAGATTTAAAATGTTTGTTAGGAGAGTTGGTTTGGATTTGTTGTTTGGTGAGAATGATACGGGAAAAATAAATCTCTACTCTAAACCTTCTGTCTTTATTCCACAGGTACATCCCATATTAGAGACATTGGAAAAGGCATGTGAACGAGATTTGTTTGAGATGTATAGGTTGAAAAGTAAACCGGAATTTTATAATTTAACCTATGATGAATTACATTCAATAAGAACATTGCAAGAAAACAAGGAAATAGTTATTCGGCAGGCAGATAAAGGTGGTGCCGTTGTTATTTTAGCTGCAGAAACTTATGCTACTAGTATGGGGAATATGTTGATTGATGATGAAACGTATCATACTTTGAGTAAGGCAATGTTAAATAGTTTAATTAGGAATGTACAATCGGAATTATATGACATGTTGTTATGTCATACTATAGACAATGATTTATATAAATATTTATTAGTTGAAAATCCCCTTGTTCCTATTATAAGGGGGATTGCCGAAAGTACATAAGACATATATGAACCCACCATTGAGACCTATAGTGTCGGGTGGTGGGTGGTTGATGGAACCAGCTTCCATATTCATTGAGAAACAACTTCGACCTATTGTTAATGACACAGATTCTATATTGAGAGATACACAAGATTTCTTAGAGAGTTATGGTGCCTATATTTTGAATAACGAAGAGGCACATATAGATTTATTAGTTACTCTAGATGTTGCGTCTCTTTTCAACTTCATTCCTAATGACATAGGAATGGAATTTTTAAGGTTATTTTTAATAGAGAAAGGTGTACTGAGAAGTACTATTATTAAAAGCCTAGCCTTACTTGAATTAGTGCTAGAGAATAATGTGTTTTCCTATCAGGATGTGTATTATTTACAGAAAAAAGGAGTAGCAATGGGCACTCCTTGTGCTAATTCCTATGCCAACCTAGTGTTGGCATATTGGGAAAGCACATATGTTCTATCAAATGTTAATTTTAGTGAACACATTAAATTTTATAAACGTTTTGTAGATGATGTGTTTTTAACATGGAAAGGCACGGAGATGGAATTAAATGAATTTATTAGATATGTGAATGGTACTACTCACTTTCTAAAATTTGAACAGAAATATTCTTATGAGGTGATGGAGTTTTTAGATGTGAAAATAACCAAAAAGGATGGTGAGATACATTCTGAAATATATAGGAAACCGTGTTGGAGAAATAATATGTTACATAGAAATAGTATGCATCCCCAGCATATATATCATAATATTGTAAAAGGACAGACTTTAAGAATGCCACGTCTGACTACGGACAGTGATAATTACAATAAGAAACAAGATATGTTGAAAAATGATTTTTTATTAAGGGGATACAGTAAACATGAAGTTGAATCTGTTTATGAAGTAAATAATACGGTGAGGTAAGGTAAAGGTAAACCATATCTATATAGGAATGGTGAGAATGTTGTTAAAAACAAGAATGGATGTAACAATAGACACAGAGTAACTATTCAGTATTCGAATATGAATAAAGGAATTAAAGGAGGTATTGAGAAGAACTGGGGAATACTCACTATTGATGAAAGAATAGCTCAAACAGTGGGTCATAGACCTAGTTTTTCATACAAGAATATGAAATCTCTCAAGAGGTTATTATGTTATGAAAATAATAGTGATAGAAAAACATTGGAGACAAATAGACAGGGTACGCTTCCATGTAGAAGCTGCAACCATTGCATATATTTGTCAGGAAAAAAATTCTTTTAAACATCCAGATACGGGATATGAATTCAAGTTTAATTTTTATGCTGACTGTAAGTCAAGAAACTTGATCTATTTAGCTGTCTGTCAAAGTTGTATAAGTTTTTACGTAGGAAAAACCAATAGGAGCCTCAAGGAGCGCATTAGGGAGCATTTGTATGCAATTAATAAGGAAGACGAACATAATGCTCTAGCACGACATATAATAGAGAAAGGGACAACACACAAATTTAAATTCAATGTGATAGAGTTGATCAAAGTAACGAATAGGTTGGGGGATATAAGAAATTATATCGAAGAGCATGAAAATAGATGGATAATCAGGTTGCAGAGTCATAGGGGACATGGTTTAAATGAGAAGGTTTCTTTGAAACCATTTTTAGCAGCGCACCCCTATGCTCATTAATTCATGAGCAATTTTTATAGGGATTGTATTAATATATATGGTTGTTGTTTGATAATTTATATGTTTATATTATAATAGTGTTTTTTAAAAATGTTTACATGTTTATATTTATAAGGATTTTTTATGTTTTTATATACATATGAAAGATTTTTCTATATGTATATATATTATGTAAAATTTTCATATTTCTGCTATATTTTATCTATATATATAGACTAAAGGCTTAGTATGTGATTTGCCTTTTCACTGTGATATTAAAAATACACATAAGCTAGGTAAAAGATATATAAGATGTAATATATATATATATATATAGTATGAATTATGAATTTGTTGCTTTAAGACTTGATTAGCAATTGATAGGTTGATTGTTTAATTGATTGTAGATTATAGAATGATTTATAGTATATAATGTGAAAGTAGTTGATAGTACTTTGAAAGTCTAAAGACGCGTTCTAGAAACGTAAAAGCGCTTACTTGTTTCATTACTGCAGTTTAATAAATCGTTGGTTTTTATTTTATTTGGTGCTGTGGTGAGCCTCACTCAGTTTGTTTATAGACTATTTTTGCGTTCTGTGGAGGCTCTTAATCCATGAGCTGTCTTGCTTGGATTTTTTCTATTTTTACATTTTCATTACATCTGTCACATTATTGATCTGTCCATTTTTTAATGTAAGGTTACACTACTCTTATAGTTTGACTCTATCTTATTGCAACTCTAACATACATTTAAATGTGGGATCCGTATGGCAGACAGGCCCAATTCTCCTATTACATATATTCTATTGAAATGGGAGTCAGTATTATGATGTCTGTTTGTGCATGTACAAGCATACACACAAAACCATACATATATATATAGTATGCATGATATATATCAGGGATATTATGAGGCTTGAGCTGAAAAGGCATGAGCATCCTTTGGCATCTGTGCATTCACTGCCCTAAGTACCTCACTGCAATTATAAGACCGAGCTCTACATTTTATTTATTTTTTGTCTAACCATTATGTTTAGTAAAAACCAAAACAAAACTGGAAAGCAGAACCAAGCTGGATAAAAACGGCACGGACTGTTTTATTCAAGGTAAGCGCTTTCAGCTAAGCAAATGCCCAGCCTTCATCAGACAAAAGTCACTCCACACAGCTCTATTTTTATATAAAAAAGTAGTTCACATTCATTAATCGTTAATAAACCAATCACTGTCATGAATCAATTTAAAATGGTTACACCTATAATCATCATATTATAAAACCTTCCTTTCTTAATCTTTTTAGTCAGTGTCAAACAAATGTTTACTCAAGAAGCACCTATTCATACAAAAAAACAGATATAAAGTGTATATAATACAACAAAGTTACAAGCTACATTAAAAAAACACTCAATAGCATAAAAAACTGAATGCTTAAGGATAGTAAAATAATTAAATATATTATTCAAAGAGAAGCTGTCTCACATTAAAGTTCCTATATAATGCTATACAAATTGCCAAATAGCATTTACCTAAGAAGAGCTTTAAGCTTAAGCACACACTTTATGGATGCAAAATCATTTAACCCTGGGGGGATATGAGCACATGTTCTAATTTGCCAAAATAACTCTTGCTCTTCCAGATACAACTGCCAGGGTCCTCCTCTTATATCATTTCTAACCTGGTACAACACACAAAATACAAAACAATGATCCGGGAAATCTAAAATGTGCCTAGCAAGTACATTTGTGAGGTCCTTCCTACCTATGGCATACAGGTGTTCATAAATTCTTTTCTTTATTTTTCTCTCTGTTTTGCCTATATAGAAGGAAGGACATTTCTCACATAAAGCTACATATATTACTCCTGTATCACAGTTGTAATTACCCTTGATAAAATAATTTTTCCTGTTAATGTACACTTTCTTATCATTGTGAATAAATTTACATTGTGGGCACATACCACATTTTCGCATAACCTTTATTTTATCTTTTGGTTTATCTACGACCATTTCAACAAGGTTTTTGAGGTTAATACCCTTGATATGTGTATTTTGGAAATGTACCCAAAACCTTAACTAGAGCTCTGTCTTCTAGTATGATGCTCCAATTCTTAGCCACTACTTCCTTATAAATTTAAAGTCCACACTGTATGTGAACAAAAGTTAATTCTAGGGTGAACAGGGAATCCATTATTCATGATGTCATTATTAGCTCTACCCATCAAACCTCCACCCAACAAAGGCTTAAAATGCCCAGTGGTCCTTTTGCCCTGAACTTCCTGCAACGTCCCCACAATAAGACTGTCAGGATACCCTCTACTCAGAAACATTTTACTGATATTGTCACATTCCTCAATGAAATCAGTATCATCTGAGATCATTCTGGCAGCCCTGACAAATTGCCCCTTCACTACACTCCTTTTTTGATGGAAGGGTTGACAACTAGAAAAATGTAGATAACTATTTCAATGGGTTGGCTTTCTGTAAATTAAAGACTTAAATTTATTATTAGAAGACAGAGCTCTAGTTAAGGTTTTGGGTACATTTCCAAAATACACATATCGAAGGGGTATTAACCTCAAAAACCTTGTTGAAATGGTCGTAGATAAACCAAAAGATAAAATAAAGGGTATGCGAAAATGTGGTATGTGCCCACAATGTAAATTTATTCACAATGATAAGAAAGTGTACATTAACAGGAAAAATTATTTTATCAAGGGTAATTACAACTGTGATACACAGGGAGTAATATATGTAGCTTTATGTGAGAAATGTCCTTCCTTCTATATAGGCAAAACAGAGAGAAAAATAAAGAAAAGAATTTATGAACACCTGTATGCCATAGGTAGGAAGGACTTCACAAATGTACTTGCTAGGCACATTTTAGATTTCCCGGATCATTGTTTTGTATTTTGTGTGTTGTACCAGGTTAGAAATGATATAAGAGGAGGACCCTGGCAGTTGTATCTGGAAGAGCAAGAGTTATTTTGGCAAATTAGAACATGTGCTCATCTCCCCCCAGGGTTAAATGATTTTGCATCCATAAAGTGTGTGCTTAAACTTAAAGCTCTTCTTAGGTAAATGCTATTTGGCAATTTGTATAGCATTTTATAGCAACTTTAATGTGAGACAGCTTCTCTTTGAATAATATATTTAATTATTTTACTATCCTTAAGCATTCAGTTTTTTATGCTATTGAGTGTTTTTTTAATGTAGCTTGTAACTTTGTTGTATTATATACACTTTATATCTGTTTTTTTGTATGAATAGGTGCTTCTTGAGTAAACATTTGTTTGACACTGACTAAAAAGATTAAGAAAGGAAGGTTTTATAATATGATGATTATAGGTGTAACCATTTTAAATTGATTCATGACAGTGATTGGTTTATTAACGATTAATGAATGTGAACTACTTTTTTATATAAAAATAGAGCTGTGTGGAGTGACTTTTGTCTGATGAAGGCTGGGCATTTGCTTAGCTGAAAGTGCTTACCTTGAATAAAACAGTCCGTGCCATTTTTATCCAGCTTGGTTCTGCTTTCCAGTTTTGTTTTGCTTTTTGTTTTAAACAGTTTGAGTGCATTATGTTTAGTAGTTAATGCAATATAATTACATGTTTTATTTATTGTAATGTAAAATATGTCCTCCGCCTAGTCTAAAGGATTCCTTAACATGGTTACAACTATATACCTTGTGTAGAATTTTCATATGAAATTTTCAGGGTAAGTAATTTATGGACCCTTCTGTCAACTGTTGTATGCTCATAATTCCCCTTCTAAATGTCATCTTGCAGTTATTTTTATAAACCACAATTTAGATATGAGTTGCACAATTTCAGGTTTTGGTAGTTTTTGGATTGTATGTTGAAAATGTGAGCTCAGATGTTATGTTTTGGCAGAGTTGTGGATGTTTGTTGAGGAGAAAGTGCTCTGTCCATTTTAACTAGATGGCCCAGACCCTGGAAACTACAAACCCATAAGTCTGACTAGTGTCATATGTAAAGCCATGGAAAGAATTATCATGGAAATAATCCATAATGACATAGGAAACCTCCAGACACTGGAACAACCCAATTTGGTTTCATCAAGGGCAGGTCATGCCTACTCATTCTGGTGGACTTCTTTGAGAAGGTCACCAAAGCAATGCATGAGGGCAAAATGGTTCACACTGCCTACCTTGATCAGGCCAAGGTATTTCACACAATAACCCACTCAGGCATTGTTGACAAACTTAAGAGGTTAGGTACAAACCCTTATGTAACCCAGTGGATAGCCAGCTGGCTCACAGACAGGACCCAAGAAGTTAGAATTAGAAGTCCACCTCTACAAAGAGGCCAATCACAAGCAGAGCCTCTCAGGGACTGGTCCTGGGACTGCAACTTTTTGGCATTTATTTCTCTAAAGTCAAGGACAATGCTAGTGGCCTCTGGCTAACTAAATTTGCTGATGATTGCAAATTAGGAGCTATAACTGAATCACCCACCAACACAAATGTTCTCCGGGAAGGGCTGACAGAGACAAATAACTGGTGTCAGGGCCATGGACTAAAACTAAATGCCAAGAAATGCATAATAGTGTCTTTTGGGAAGTCACCCACCCCTGGTAACTATCATATTGTTAACATACCCCTAAGAGTTGACCCAGTAGTCAGGGATTTGGGGACACACATAGACAGTAGTCTAGCTTTTGACCATCTCGTGTCTACAGTAGTGAGGAAATGATTCCATATTGTGCAGCTTATAAACAAATGTATGGGATCGAGCTCTAAGGAAGTACTTATTCCACTGTATTTGGCATTCATCAGACCTATCATTAAGTACAATGCCTTCTTTGGTATGTACCTAACCAGGCATATCCAACAATTGGAATGTTCACAGAGGTTCCTCACTAAAAGAATACAGGGCAGGGTATAAATAACATGTCCTATGCAGGCCACCTCAAGGCCCTATCCCTGTATTCTGTCTCCTACAGATAGTTGAGGGAATATCTATGCCTGGTATACAAGGCGTTGCCAGACCCAACTCTGATGGACCGCCTGCATATCCACAAAACAAACGGCACAAGAATTAACCATTCTAAAGACTTAAACCTTGCCTGTGATATGAATAGGACATGCTGGAGTGATAGGTATTTTTCCAGAGACTACAATTTCTCTGGAAAAAGCTACCCATCCATGTGAAGCAGAATTCCTCCCTAATTCAATTCAAGGTAACTTGGACAGTTGGATGGGGACCAGGAAATTCATCCTTGGATGGTCACCTATGTATCTAATGGACACAGGTAGCCTGTAAATGGTTCATCTCCCACAACCCTGCATGTAAATGTTTCATCTCCCAAGCCCCTGCTTAAACTTATAAAGAGTACCAGAACTTGTCGATTTGGGATGCATGGCTAAGCTTAAAAAGGACCTTGTGGTTGTTGGTCTAGTAAACACCTATGACCCTTTTATTGTACAGGGTTGTACTTTTTAAACATCAGCATTTTAATATAACATTTTCATGGTAGTCATTTTGTGGATGCTTTTGTGTAAATGTTATGTAGTGTCATTTCATAAATAAATGGCACTTCACATCTGTTTTTGCATATCACATTTGGGTTAGCAGCTGCATGGTTTCCTATAAATGAAATGTTTAAAATCTAGAATCAATAAGTTTAGTTTTTTAGAGTTGTGGATGTATTTAAAATTATATTAATACAATTTTTCCTGTTTTATTGGTTCTGTATTATAGTCCTTGGGCAGGATTCACGATGGCTTGCACGGAGTCTAAGAGTAGTGTAAGACTCCATGCAGCCATAGCGATCCAGGAACAGCCTGTATTTGTGTGTAAGAGAGCACCTAAAATGGCACTTACACGGACAGGGCTTGGATATGCTAATTACCTCACTTGAAGCCGAAAGGCATGCAAATGAGGTAATTTAGCGATCCAGGAAGCAGAAACCTGCCCGTGTAAGAGCCGTGTTATCTGCAGAAATGTACTCAGTTGACAACTGAGTGCCGTTCTGCAAATAACACAATGGAGCCTTGTCAGCTTCAAATAAAGGTTGCATATGTTCCAGGCAGCATGCCAACGGCCAAATATGTGGCCACTGGCAACGAACCCCGATGCAAAAATGAAATAAAAATGTTTTTTTTTTTTCGGCGATCGACAATGTTTAAATGTAGTGCAGCGCTGCGCAAACAGGCTGCGCTATAAAAAACAGAAAAATAAAAATTTAAAACCCACAAACATGGGTTTTATGCAAAGCATGAATTTACAATGTAAGGGAATAGCAGGCTGAAAACAACATGGCCACCGAGTAGGGGTTGCTAAGGGGGGAAGCTGAGTGTAAGACATGTAACTAAACATTAGTAGGCAATCCTATGTAAATGAGTGGTAGGATAGTGAATCGCATTGTAACATAGCAAATGAGCACATTCCCTGGAGTGTAGGAGTAGGATAAGGGGGAGTAACAGAGTAGGAGATAGGTGACATCACAGGGGGGTATGTATGAAAGAAATGAAGCTCATTGGAGCACAGTGGCATGTGAAAGATGTCAGTCACACATCATGGAAAGAGGAGTGTTAACAAGTAGGCATGGGAAAGCCAAGAAATGGAAGGTGTACACTATGGATAACACCAAAGTTTCATACTGGGCGTGCATGCGCACGTGTGCGCGCCTGGATGCGCGAGTAAGATAGAGTGCACGCGTGTAAGCGTGAGTGCGCGTGTTTAAGCTGGAGTAAGCATGTAGGAGCCTGTTTAAAGACCTGTAAGCTTGTTTGCGCTAGTGTGCACATGGTTTAACCCGAATAAGCAGATTCTAGTCCGTCTAAGCATGTGTGCGTGCATGTTAGCCGCTGTGAGCGTGTTTGTGCTTGTATGCTCATCGTTCCCCCCTGAGGAAACAGAAAGGAAAAAGGAAGCAGAAGAAATAGTAGGAAGCTAGCAGGGAATACTGGCAGAGCTAGCAGGTAAAAACAATCAGAAGCAGGCAATTACACAGGCAGAACAGTAGCCCAGCCCAGCAGTTAAAACTCTGCAAACAACAGTGCAGTATGTTTCTCTCAAGAGACACTGCAACAGAGGAGTAAGCTATTAGAAGTGAAAACTGAAAAAGCTTCACTCAGACCAAAAATGCTAGGGGCTGCCATAGCTGTTATAAGGAGACATATGCAACATGCTGAGGGTGGTGACTATGCAAATCCTGCTGGACAACCCACAGTGAGGAGACGGAGAAGAGTGTACAGGCACAGGGTCACCTACCAGGGGTTACATGAGCTGGAGATAGTGGAGTGCTATAGAGTGGACAGAGACCTCCTACAGCAAATTGTTGAGCTGTGCAGGCTATGCCTCACACACAGAACCAACAGAGGGGAACCCATCCCAGTCGAAACCAAGGTATGTGTTGGCCTAAGAATACTAGCAACTGGTACCTTCCAGAGACCAACTGGTGATATGATGGGGATATCACAGGCATCAGCATCCAGGGTACTGCACCAGTTCCTGGATGCCATGTCAGCACATGTCAGTGATCATGTATATTTCCCCAATTCCCGCGAGGTATTGGCCAGCAATATGCATCTCTTCCAGCAAATAGCGGAATACCCTGAGGTAGTGGGTGCAATAGACTGCACGCATATACGCATCAAAGCACCAGCTGGTGAGCGGGGTAGGGCCTACATTAACCGCAAGGGCTTGCCCACCATCAACTGCCAGGTCATGTGTGATGCCCAGGGCATAATAATGAATGTGTGTGCTGGCTGCCCTGGAAGCTACCATGATTCCCATATCTGGCATTTGATGCAGCTGTACCAGGCATTTGCCAATGGGGACATCCCACATGGTCACTTAGTGGGGGATGCTGGCTATGCACTGGAGCCGTGGCTGATGACACCCATCAGAAATGCACACACACCTGAACAAGAACGCCAGAATGAGGTTCATGCACAAACACGAAATGTAATCGAGCATGTGTTTGGGTTGCTCAAGTCACAGTTCTGGTGCCTGGACACATCTGGTGGAGCCTTGCAGTACTCACCAACTTCATGTACCCAAATTGTCATGGTATGTGCTATGCTACATAATATGATTCTGTGAAAACAGCTGCAGCAGGACCAGCATAGGGCTGGGCCAAACAGCCCCCCAACATTGCCAAGGCCATCACAGGCAGAGCATGACTCGGAGGAGGAACAACCTGAGCCTGCCCCAGTAGGCAGAAGGAGGCGTACCCAGTATGCCTTGGCCTTGGCAAAGAGGCAACGCATAGCACATACACTGGCTCTGACTCACACATATAGTAAAAGGGATGCCTAAGTTGACACAACCTGCTTTCAAACATGTACAGGGAGTGTAGTATGTGCATCCAACATAGACAGCCCTGCAGCACCACCTGAGGCATGATTGCCATGTGTTAAGCAATGTAACACCATGTAGTATATGCAAACTTGACGACCCTGACTAACATCCTACCCTCACCAAGCATGATGCCACAATATGAAGACAAGATGATCAATTACAATAATTGGGTTAAGTATTGCTTTTAGTCAAAGGGGATCCAATGCCTGTCATCCTGGGATGACATGCTGAGCAAGACACGATGCTCCACCTGCTACAGATGGCTTTCACCTATCACCCCTGGCCTTTTGGATACTGGCAAAGGCTGTTGTCACCCCCACTGTGCCTTGAATAGGTAAGGCTCAAAACACAAACCCACCTCCATAGGTATCACAAGGGATAAGAACCTAGAAGTAATGCTACCCAATGCCAGAAGTCTAAACTGCAAGATGCATGCAGTCCAAACTCTCCTCAGCATGGAGAATGTTGATATCTGTTCTGTAACAGAAACCTGGGTCAAGGCTCACAAGAGCACCCTAGCACTACCAGGTTACACCTCATACCATGCTTTACAGCCCCAAAACATGGAACAAACTACAAAAGGAGGGTGACTATCAATAATTGTCAAGGATAACCACACCCCCCAGGTTGGTGCCACAGCAAGAATTAACATGGACTATCCACGGGCAAGTGACAGTGGCTAAAACTGCCTCCCAGTTAGTAGCCTGCTAGAGACCACTCTCCTAACTCCAGGAACCGCACTTAGCCTACTTCAGAACACATGAAATTATCAAGGTCTCTCCAAACAACATTATATTGGGTGACTGAAAATACTCAAACATAGACTGGGAGCATTATTCTAGCTCCAACACCCTAGGCCAAAGGTTCCTAGAATTCATAAACCAAAATGCTATGGAACAACTTACCACTTCCACAAGAGGGGTAAGCATACTGGATGTGATAATCAGCAACATGGGTACTCTATGCCCAAGATGAGAAGTGTACCCCTCACTGGTAAGATCAGACCATAGAGTAATCTCACTGGACCCTAGTCCCTGGGCAGAAAACCACAGTGAAAAACATGTGTAAAGCAAATGTTGCACTCCTCAAAACTGAGGTGGAATCCATTAAAGACCTTGTGCCTGTGGAAAATATGGGCCAGACCTCAGAACTCTTTATAAATGCATTCTATGAACACATTCAGGAATGCATGGATTATGCAATCCCAAATAAAACCAAGACCCAATCCCATACATGCAGGCATCTGGAATGGTGGACCCCAGCCATTACCAAACCATGCAAGAGAAGGAGGAAGCTACTACATGATAGAGCAAAACCCAAAAAGGGAAGTAATCACTGATCAGTATTATGGTAAAAAAATATGGCCACACATAAAATCCTCTAAGGCCAGCTACAACATGTTGAATCTGGGAATCTTGAGGCAATGTTACACCTGCCTCATGTACACAGACAACCCCCTCCTCCCCCCAACAAATGCAAATATATGTGAGAGATGCAACTATTTAGCCAAACTGGAGTCTGAGCTCTCTGAACTCAGTACTGGCAAAAGCAGTCAGGAGGAGAAGGTAACCACACACACCACAAACCCAGTCTCACATAGACCTATCACAACTGCAAACCAAACACATAAACACACAAAAACATTCCCGGAGGCTCTAATTAAAGCCTACCAAAACAACAGAGGCCTCCAAAGCAGACACCCAAGCAACCACTACCTCAAAACATAGCACATGCAACATATAGTTTACAAATTCAGTGTGCCAAACAGTCACAGCCCTTAAGGCCAAACAACATGCCTGATACGCTTGTAATAGGTGACTCCATAGTCAGACACACTGATGTCCCGCTCACCAGACTGAACAAGGAAAAGGTTACAGTAAGCTGCCTGTCGGGCGCTAGAATCCGCCACATAACACAAGCACTCAGGTCACTCCAAAGCAAGTACAAATATGACTCAGTCATTGTCCATGCCGGTGTGAATGACCTGAGATGTACCTCCCTGGACTACATGAAAAGAGACATAGAGGAGCTCTCTGATTATGTAGCCCAGGCTGGAATGACCCTGACCCTGAGCAGCATCTTACCCTCACCAAGAATGATGCCACAGTACAAACACAGAATGATCAGCTTTAACAATTGGCTCAATTACTGGTGTCATTCTAAGGGAATCCAATGTCTGTCTGCTCGGGATGACATGCTTGACAAGCCACGCTGCTTCGCAAGGGATGGCTTGCACCTGTCACCTGTGGGCTACCGGATATTGGCCAAGGCTCTTGCCACCTCCATAGTGCCTTTTTTAGGCAAGGCTCAAAAGACAAGCCCACCTCCCTAGAAAACACAAGTGGAAAAAAAATAAGGGTAATGCTGCTCAACGCCAGAAGTCTAAACCTCAAGATGTACGCTCTTGAGGCTCACCTCAGTATGGAGAACATCAATGTCTGTGCAGTGATGGAAACCTGGTTCAAGGCTCCTGAGAGCACCCCAGCACTACCAGGTTATACCTCATATCATGCTTTTCGGCCCCAAAACTTGGACCGAACCACAAAAGGAGGGGGAGTAGCCATATTCATCAAAGATATCCACACTTCCAGGTTACTGGCAATGCACGAAGCATCGGAGACCATCCATGTGCAACTAACCATAGGCAAAACTGCCATACAGTTTGTAGCATGCTACAGACCACCCTCTCAAACTCAGGAACCCCACTCAGCCTTCCTGAAAACACTGGAGAGTATGAATGTCTCTCCAAATACCATCATATTGGGAGACGTCAACTACCCAAACATAGACAGGGAGTATTACTCAAGCCCCAACACCCTAGCCCAAAGGTTCCTAGAATTCATAAACTCAAATGCAATGGAACAACTAGTCACCACTCCCACAAGAGGAGATAATATACTAGACATGATCATCACAAACATGGGGACACAATGCGCCAGACCGGAGGTATACCCATCATTGCTGAGATCAGACCATAAATTAATCTCACTGGAAATCCACATCCCACCCCCATCCCCTGCACAAAAGACCACAGTGAAGAATTTCTCAAAAGCCGACTTCACACTTCTTAAGACTGAAGTGGTATCCTTCAAGGCCCCTGGGCCACTGGAAACCACAGACCACACCGCTGAATCCTTTATAAACACTTTCTATGGACACCTTCAAGAATGCATGGATCATGCAATCCCAAATAAAACCAAGACCCATTCCCCCAAAGGCAGGCGTCCTGTCTGGTGGACCCCAGCCATTAACAAACATTACAACAGGAGGAGGAAGCTACTACATGACAGAGCAAAATCCCTAAAAGGGAAGGCATATCTGATCAGTACTAGCAAAATACCATGATCACTCATAAAATCATCCAAGGCCAACTTTGACAGAAAAATCGCAAAGGACACAAAAGACAATCACAAGGCCTTCTTTACTTATGTTAGAAACCTGGGTGGAAACTCCCAGATATGCTCAGAGTTAGTCCAAAACGACAGAAAATACACTGAACCCACAGACATTGCCAACATTCTGGCAGACAGGTTCAGTGCAAATCCCCCCCCTCCCCCCCAAAAGGAGAAATATCTATCCCAGCAGAGTGTAGCCTCCCTAACATCTCAGATGCCCAGGTGAGAGCCACCCTCTCCAAAGCTAAAAACACAGCATTAATGGGACCAGACAATGTCCCGGGTTGCGTGCTACATGAATTCCAAGAGGAACTAAACCCGTTTAATCTCAGCCTTACTACAGGATACATACCCAAAGAATGGCGTACAGCAACAGTGGTCCCACTCCACAAAGGAGTTGCTTCTACAGACCCTGGAAATTAATGCCCCATAAGCTTGACGAGCCTGGTCTGCAAAGCTATGGAGAGGATCATTATGGAACTCATAAACAAAGACATTGGGGACCTACAGACACTGGATCCTACCCAATATGGCTTTGTCAAGGGCAGATCCTGCCTTTTGAACCTGGTCAACTTTTTTGAAACAGTCACTAAGGCCATTGATGAGGGTAAGGCAGTTCACACTGCCTACCTTGACCTTGCAAAAGCTTTTGACACAATACCCCACTCGGGCATCATAGACAAGCTCACCAGCTCAAATGTAAACCCATATGTCATAAGATGGGTTGCAAACTGGCTCAAGGACAGAACCCACAAGGTCAGAATTGCTGGAACCATGTCAGACTCTAAGCCAGTCACAAGCGGTGTCCCACAGGGCTCTGTCCTGGGACCCCTCTTGTTTGGCATTTATTTTTCAAAGGTGCAAGCAAGCATAGGAGGATTGTTGCAGAAAAAGTTTTCAGATGACTGCAAACTGGGCGCCATAATTGATACTCCAGCGGCCACAAGCATCCTTCAGAAAGGCCTCATAGAAATGGATAACTGGTTCATAGGTTCATAGGTTCATAGGTTTATACTAGGCTATCTGCCCTAAGGCATTTATAAGCCTAGCCCAAATTATTGTGGCTTACGCCACCCCTTATATGAAAAAATACTGTGCCCATTAGTTTGTTATGCCTCTGTCCAGCAGTGACCCAGAGATGATTCCCGGGGTAAACCTACGATCTCCCATCCACAGGTCTAGATTTCTCTTGAACAGAGTCAGCGAGGTGCTCTGCCTCACATGGACCGGGATTTTATTCCACAGCATAGGGAGTCTCTGAGTGATAAATCTATCCCTCCAGCACGCCCTATTTATATCCGTGGTAAGGTTTAAGTTGCTTGCTCTAGTGGTTTCGGTGGATTTGGACTTTTTGAGGTGGAGCATGTCCATTAATTCTGGGTTGGACATGGCCTTGTATGTCAGGCACATGTCACCTCTGAGCAGACAGTATGCGACTGAATAGAGCTGGAGTTTCTTCAATCTGGCAGCATATGACAGATTTTGGAGTCCCTTTATCCTTTTGGTGAGGAACTTTTGGGGTCTCTCAATTTGCTGCAGATGTCGGGTGAGATACATCCCGAATGGGGCATTGTACTCGATCATTGGTCTGATAAGTGAAGAGTACAGGGGAACAATGACCTCACTAGATCTGGATGTGAATCCCTTCATGATCAGGTGGGCAATGTAGAAGGTCTTTCTAACCACTTTAGCAATGTGAGTGTCAAAGAAAGGCCACTGTCAACCTGGGTCCCCAGGTCCCTGATAACCTCTTCTGTGCTTAGTGGATTGCCACCTATATGGTAGCTTGGGGTTACCTTGTTTTTCCAGAAGGGTATGACTATACATTTTTTGGCGTTTAACTTCAGGCCATGGCTCTGGCACCAGCTATCTGTTTCCGTGAGTCCCTTCTGAAGGATATCCGTGTCCGATGCACTTTCCACTATGGCAGTTTGCAGACATCTGCAAACTTTGTCAGCCAAAGTCCTCCCATGTTGGCCTGTACTTCTGAGAAGTAGATGCCAAACAATAGGGGGCCAAGGACCGAGCCCTGTGGGACACCACTTGTGACCGGCTTGGAGTCTGACACAGCGCCAGCAACTCTAACCCTGTGGGTTCTGTCCTTAAGCCAGTTTGCAACCCATCTTGTGACATATGGGTTTACATTTAAGCTGGTAAGTTTTTCTACCCAGTGGGGTATTGTGTCGAAAGCTTTGCAAGGTCAAGGTAGGCTGTATGGACTGCCTTTCCCTCATCAATGGCCTTGGTGACTATTTCAAGAAGTCGACCAAGTTCAAAAGGCATGATCTTCCCTTGACAAAGCCAAACTGGGTCGGGTCCAATGTCTGCAAGTCCCCATATCTTTGTTTATGAGCTCCATTATGATCCTCTCCATAGCTTTGCAGACTAGACTTGTTAAGCTTATGGGGTAATTACCAGGGTCCGTGAGGCCACCTTTGTGGAGTGGGACCACAGTTGCCGTCGCCACTCCTTGGGCATGTATCCTGTGGTAAGGCTGAGATTAAACAGCTGCCTTATGTGCGGGTTTAATTCCTCATTTAGCTCGTGTAGCACACAGCCGGGACACCATCCGGTCCCATTGATGCTGTGTTTTTAGCTTTAGAGAGAGCAGCTTTCACCTGCGCATTTGAGATGTCCGGGAGGCTACACTCGGCTGGGATAGTTATCTCTCCTTTAGGGGAGAGGGGGTGAAGTTTGCACTGAACCTGTCTGCCAGTATGTTGGCAATGTCTGTGGGTTCAGTGATTTTGTATCATTTTGGACTAATTCTGAGCATATCTGTGAGTTTCCACCCAGGTTCCTAACATAGCTGAAAAAGGCCTTATGATTGTCCTTTGAATCCATGGCAATTTTTCTCTCAAAATTGGCCTTAGTTGATTTTATGAGTGCTCGTATTTTTTACTAATAATGATCAGGGGTGACTTCCCTTTTATGGATTTTGTTCTATCATGTAATAGCTTTCTCCTCTTATTGTAAAGTTTGTTAATGGCTGGGGTCCACCAGACTGGACGTTTGCCTTTGTGGAAAGAGTCTTGGTTTTATTTGGGATTGCCTGATCCATGCAGTCCTGGAGGTGTTCATAGAAGGCATTTGTAAGGGCTTCCGCAGCTTGGGTTGTGGTTTCCTCTGACTCAGGCCCTTGAAGGATACCACACCAGTCTTGAGTAGTGTGAAGTTTGCTTTAGAGAAGTTCTTCACTATGGTCTTTTTTGTTGGGGGGGGGGGCGGGATGTGGATTTCCAGTGAGATTAGTTTATGATCAGATCTCACCAATGAGGGATATACTTCGGTGTGGAGCATTTTGTCCCCATGTTTGTGACAATGAGATCTAGTATATTTTCTCCTCTCGTGGAACAGTGACTAGCTGTTCCATGGCATTTGAATTTATGAACTCCAGGAACCGTTGGGCTAGAAAGTTAGGGCTTGAGTAATGTTCCCAGTCTATATTCGGGTAGTTGAAGTCACCCAATATGATGGTGTTTGGAGATACATTTATACCTTCCAGTGTCTTCAGGAAGGCTGTGTGGGGTTCCTGAGTTTGAGAGGGTGGCCTGTAGCATGCTACAATTTGTAGAGCAGTTTTGCCTATGGTTAGTTGCACCTGGATGGTTTCCGAAGCTTCATGCATTGCCACCAACCTGGAGGTGTGAGTATCCTTTATGAATATGGATACACCCCCTCCTTTTGTGGAGTGGTCCGGTTTTGGGGCGGACGCATGATATGAGGTAAAACCTAATAGTGCCGGGGTGCTCTCAGGAGCCTTGAACCAGGTTTCAGTTACAGCACAGACATCGATGTTCTCCATACTGAGAAGGGCCTCGAGTGCGTGCATTTTGAGATTTAGACTTCTGGCATTGAGCAGCATTACCCTCAATTTCTTCCCATTTTTGTTTTCTCTGGTGCCAGAGCCATGGCCTTAAACTGAACGGCAAAAAATGTATAGTCATACCCTTTGGGAAAAACTGAACGGCAAAAAATGTATAGTCATACCCTTTGGGTACCCACAAATTACCACATAGGTGGTAATCCATTAAGTACAGAAGAAGTAATCAGGGACCTAGGGACACAAGTTGACAGTAACCTCTCATTTGACACTCAGATTGCCAAGGTGGCTAGGAAGACCTTCTATATTGGCCACCTTATCATGAAAGCATTCACATCTAGATCAAGAGAGGTCATTGTGCCCCTATACTCTTCTCTTATCAGGCCCATAATTGAGTACAATGCCCCATTTGGGATGTACCTTACCCGACACCTGCAGCAGTTAGAAAGACCCCAAAAGTACCTCACCAAGAGGATAAAGGGTCTGAAACATTTGTCATATGCTGCTCGGCTGAAGAAACTCCAGCTCTATTCAGTCGCATACCGCCTACTCAGAGGTGATCTATGCCTGGACGTACAAGGCCATGTCCAATCTGGAATTAATGGACATGCTCCACCTCAGAAAATCCAAATCCATCAGAGCCATGAGAGCGAGAGATTTGAACCTCAACACAGAAATAAATAGGATGTGCTGGAGGGACAGATTCATAACTCAGAGGCTCCCTACACTCTGGAACAGAATCCCAGTCCATGTTAGGCAGAGGCCCTCACTGACTCTCTTCAAGAGAAATCTTGACGAGTGGATGGGAGGTCATATATTTACACTGGGGCTCATCTCTGTGTCACTACTAGACAGAGGCACAGTAAACTAAACCCTAAATGGGCATAATATTCACATTCCAATGGGTGGCGAAAGACACACACACTCTGGCTAGGCTTATAAATTCCCTAGGGCAGATAGCCTAGTATGAATCTATGAACCTATGAAGATACAAATTGTACAGGACACTAAGGATAATCACAAGGCTTTCTTAACTGATGGTAGGAACCTTGGTGAAAATTCACAGATATGCTCAGAATTACTCCAAAATTACAAACAATACACCAAACTCACACACATTGCCAACATCCAACCTGACAGGTTCAGTGCAAAATCCCCCCCCCACCAAAATGCCAAATGTCTATCCCAGCAGAGTGCTGGCCCCCTGACATTGCAGATGCTGAGGTAACAGCCAGCGTCTCCAAAGCAAAACACACAGCATCAATGGTATCAGATGGTGTCCTGGGCTGTGTCCAACATGAACTCCAAGAAGAATGGAACACCAAATAAAACTACTGCTCAATCTCAGCCTTACCACAGGATATGTACCCAAAGAGCAGTGCACAACAACAGTGGTCCCTCTCCACAAAGGTGGTGCCTGAATGGATACTGCAAACTATCACCCCAGAATCCTGACTAGCTTGGTCTGCAAAGCTATGGAAAGGATCATCATGGACCTCAGAAATAAATATATTGGGGACCTACAGACACTAGACTCTACCCAGTGTGGCTTTCTTAAGGGCAGATCCTGCCCCTTAAACCTGGTTGAGTCATTTGAAACAGCCATCAAGGCCATTGATGAGGGGAAAATGGTCCACACAGCCTATCTGGACCTTGCAAAAGCCCTCCATACAATACCCCACTTGTTCATTATAGATAATCTCACCATCTTAGATATAAACCCCTATTCAAGTAGATTGGTTGCAAACCAGCTCAAGGACAGAACTGACATGGTCAGAAATGCTGCAGCCATGTCAGACTACAAACCAGCTACAACTGGCATCCCACAAGGCTCAGTCCTGGGACCTCCCTTGTTTGGTATATATTTCCCAGAGGTACAGGTCAGCATGGAAGGACTGTGTCTGAACAAGTTTGCAGATGACTACAAACTGGGCACCATATCTGACCCTCCAGCTGACACAAGCATCCTACAAAATAGAAACAGACAACTGGTGCCAAGCTAAATGCAGAAAAGTGTATAGTCATCCCCTTTGGAAAAATAGTAAGTGCCCACCAATTACCACATAGGTGTTAACCCATTAAGTACTTTAGAAGTAATAAGAGACCTGGGGACACAAGTTGATAGAAATCTTGCACTTGACAGCCATGTTGCCGTAGTGGTTAGAGAAACATATCATATACCCACCTAATCATGAAGGTATTCACATCTAGATCAGGGGAGGTCACCGTGCCTCTTCAGTCATCCTTCATCAGCCTCACAATTGAGTACAATGGCCCTTGTGGGATGTACCTTAGCAGACACCTCCAGCAACTGGAAAGACCCCAAAAGTACCTCACCAGGAGGATCAAAGGGCTCTAACAGATGCCATGTGTTGCCTGATTAAACAAACTGCAGCTCCACACAGTGCCATACTGCCTGCCCAGAGACGATCTGTGTCTGATGTATAAAGCCATGTCCAAGCTGGAATCAATGCACATGCTGCACCTTGTACAATCTGAATGCCAGTGAGCTATGCACATGAGAGACCTGAACCTCAGCACTGACATAAATAGGACATGCTGTAGTGATTGATCCATAACCCAGAAGCTCCCTCCACTCTTGAGTAAACTCCCAGTCCAGGTTAGCCAGAGAGTCCCTCATTGACTCTCTTCAAGAGGAATCTTGATGAGTGGATGGGAGATGGTAGGTTTACCCTGGGTATCACTTTTATGTCACGGGTAGACAGAGGCAAAGTATACTAACCTTGAAAAATGTCATGGCAAACTTCAGTTAAAATGTGTGTTGAAGGACAAACACACTGACTAGCATTAGAAATGGCCTAGGGCACATAGCTAGTGTTTGTCAATGTCCACCCAAGTTGCAGAATACACTACTAATGTTGGACAAGCCTGGTTTAAGTAGTCCATAGCTGAACAAAATGCAACATGGTCATATTTGCACAACTGGCCCTTAACCAGGCTGGTGTGCTCAGTATGAATATTTAAAGCAGTGATAGGACTGAAACCCAGGATACTGTCCACCACAGTGAAAGTACTGAACCAGTACACTATACGATATTACAGTGTTTGGTCAGTATGAAAGAATGTTGACAACTGTATGCAAACTATCCCATGGAAACCCTGCAGGCACAGCATAATCCCTGTTGGGTTCAGACACAAAGCAGTTGGGCAGTAAGAACACAACATGACTTCCAACACACAACTATAAATGTGAAATATTGTTGAAGTTCACACACAACCACAAATGTGGTGGACCTCAGATCTCAACATATGGAAAGCTCACACTGGGCATGCTCGCACACTTTGAGAAATGAGACATATGTCAGGCAACAAGCCATGGAAAGCCTGAACTGGGCATGCTCACACACTTAGACCATGTCTCAGTATAGCAGTTGGCCACACATATCTGGGATTTGTATGTGTTAAGCCAGGAAACTCCCACAATACAGCAATCTGCCCAGTGCACACAGTTAAATGACAACAGAGACATAAATAATATAGTGGATCCCTCTCATATTCAGACATCTTCCACAGATACACAAGTTGTTCATAGAAACAGGGAAAGCTATGGCAATAAAGACCTGCAAACAGTTTATCAGCAACAAATATTGTGCATCTGAAACTTAAACATATGGTTGTAGAGGTCAATACTAGGCTGTTTGCCCTAGGGTATACATAAGCTTAGCCAGAGTGTATTTGGTGTCTGCCTCCCCAGTATAGTAGGCTGCTGTGCCTCTGTAAAGTAGGTCACAGAAGGCACCATTTAAGGCTAGTGTGCTGTGCCTCCATCAAGCAGGGACACAGTGGAGATCCCAGGGGTTGAATTTGCAATGTCACATCCATGTGGCTGGAGTTTGCTGGAAGAGGGTTGGCGAGGAGTTATAACATTAATTGGGATTCAATTCCAGACTGAGGGGAGCCTTATCTGCAGTGTCTGGACAATTTCACTGTCAACACTTGCAAGTGATGATTTTGAGGGATTGAAGTGTCTTGCCAATACTGTTCAGAGATGTCCTCCCTCTGTGGGATATTGCTCTGTAATGTATTAGCTCCCTCCTTCTGTTGTACAGCTTATATATGGCTGGTGTAAACCAGACAGGTCTCCTGTTGTGGAGGAGTCTTGTTTTTATTTGGGATAGCATGATCAATGCAAACCTTTCGGATGCTCATCGAATGCATTTGTCAAGGATTCTGCAGATTGGCCTGTATAATCCTCCAGCATGGGTCCTTTGAAGTATTCCACCCCAGTCTTCACAAGTGCAAAGTCTGCTTTTGATAAATACTTTGTTTGCAGTGATTTCCTTGCCTGGGGGTGGGGATGGGATATGGATGTCCAGGGAAAGTTGGTTATGGTCAGATATTAACAAGTGTGGTCTACCTCTGGTGTGGAACATAGAGTCCCCATGTTGCTGATGGTCAGGTCCAATATGTGTTCCCCCTTGTGGCTGTGGTGATTGGTCCTGCCATAGCACATGGATTCACAAATTGTAGTGGCTGTAGGGTGATGTTGTTGAGGCCTGAGTAGTTCCCCCACTCAATATTCCTGTACCTAAAGTTAACCACTGTAATGATGTATGTGAACACCTTCATATGCTACACTGTTCCCAGGGAAGCCAAGTGTGGTTCCTGGATATGGGAGGGGAGGTCTGAACTGGTTGTGTTGTGTGTTACAAGTCCTGTGGTCATGAAGCATGGTATAAAACATAACTTGGCAGTGCTGATGTGCATATGTGACCCTGAAGTAGGCATCTGTTAATGCATATATATCCTATCCCCCATACTGACGGATAGTAATAGATGTACATACCTCTTTCTAAATAATGATGTCAGCACCCTATAAATCCTGCAGGAGAAGAAAAGGCACCCAGTAGTTTGAATAGCGCACTCCGCTAATGTGTCTTTCTCAAGTGTCATAACATAGTTAGATAGGGGTTTGAATCTTGCAAATGCTCAGTGTGTGTGTTTGGGGGGAGCAGGTTGTGTGCAATTCTCTTTGAAAGAAATGGCCCTTTTGGCAACTGGAAGAACACACTACATGATGTACATTCCTCTTTCGAAAGACTGATGATGTCAGCACCCTATAAGTATAGCAAGAGAAAACAAGCCTCCTAGTAATGCAAATAGCACGCTTTGCTAATGCATCCTTTTCAAGTGTCATAACATAGTTAGATTGGGGTTTGAATCCTGCAACTGCTCAGTTTGGCTGGGGGGGTTAGGGTGTGTGCAATTTTCTTGGAAAGAAATGGCCTTTTTGGCAACTGGAAGAACACACTACATGATGTACATTCCTCTTTCGAAAGACTGGTGATGTCAGCACCCTATAAGTATAGCAGGAGAAAGGAAACCTCCCAATAATGCGAATAGCACATTCTGCTAATGTGGCTCTCTCAAACGTCATAACATAGTAAAGTAGGGGTTTGAATCCTGCAACTGTTCAGTGTGTGTGTTTTTGGGGGGGGGGGTTAGGGTGTGTGCAATTTTCTTTGAAAGAAATGGCCCTTTTGGCAACTGGAAGAACACACTACATGATGTACATTCCTCTTTTGAAAGACTGATGATGTCAGCACCCTATAAGTATAGCAGGAGAAGAGAAACCTCCCATTAATGTGAATAGTGCACTCTGCTAATGCGTCTTTTTCAAGTGTCATAACTATGTTATGACACTTGAGAGAGACACATTAGCAGAGCACACTATTCGCATTACTGGGAGGCTTTTCTTCTCTGGCGAATAGTGCGCTCTGCTAATGTGTCTCTCTCAAGTGTCATAACATAGGTAGGAGTTTGAATCCTGCAACTGCTCGGTGTGTTTGGTGGGGAGTTAGGGTGTGTGCAATTTTCATGAAAATAAATGGCCCTTTTGGTAACTGGAAGAACACACTACATGATGTACATTCCTCTTTCGAAAGACTGATGATGTCAGCACCCTATAAGTATAGCAGGAGAAGAAAAACCTCCCAGTAATGCGAATAGTGTGCTCTGCTAATGTGTCTCTCTCAAGTGTTATAACATAGTTAGGTAGGGGTTTGAATCCTACAAATGCCATGTGCGTGTTTGTTAATGTGTTGTGGGTGTTGCTTTTATTATTGTATGACATATATTATAGCAGTAATTTCAATGCACACATGAGGTATGTGTGTGCCACATAGATATATGTACCTGTGACCTTAAATAGTTCCTATGTGTGAAGCGTGCCTCATGTGAATACATGGAATTTGCATTACACACCTTTTTCACTGTGGTTTTCTGTGCAGGGGCTGGGGTTGGTATGTGAATATAGTGAGATTACTCTATGGTGTCATCTTATCAGTGAGGTATACTCTTCTGGTCTGGAGCATAGAGTCCACATGTTGGTGATGATCAGGTGCAGTATGTTTTCCCCTCTTGTGGGAGTGGTAACAAGTTGTTCCATAGCATTTGAGTGTATGGATTCTAGGAACCTTTCGCCTAGGCTGTTGGAGCTACAGTAATGCTCCCAGTCTATGTTTGGGTAGATGCAGCTGCCCAATATAATATTGTTTGGAGACACCTTTATATATTCATGTGTTCTTAGGTAGGCCAAGTGGGTTACCTGTGTTTAGGAGGGTGGTCTGTAGCAGGCTATGAACTGGAAGTCAGTTTAACCCACTGTTAGTTGCACGTGGATAGTCTGTGATGCTTCATGTTGTGGCAACAACCTGGGGGTGTGGGTATCCTTGACATTTATTGAGACTCACCCTCCTTTCATAGTTAGTTCCATGTTTGGGGGCTGTCAAGCATGGTATGAGGTGTAACCTGGTAGTGCTAGGGTGCTCTTGGGAGCCTTGAACCTGTTTTCTGTTACTGCACAGATATCAACATTCTCCATGCTGAGTAGAGTTTGGACTGAATACATCTTGTGGTTTACATGTCTGACATTGAGTATCATTACTTCCATTTTCTTATCCCCTGTGCTACCTATGTAGGTGGGTTTGTGTTTTCAGCCTTACCACCAGAATGCAAAGATGTGCAGATATTACACGTTTGTAATTAATAGTGATGTATAAAAAACTACAATGACAATCACACAGTTAATGCATCAGGCATGCTGGGATATACCCACAATGATATCATTACACTGTACTGTTAACAACATAGGTTCATAGGTTCATAGTTTCATACTAGGCAATCTGCCCTAGGGCATTTATAAGCCTAACCAGAGTGTGTTTGGCTTTCGCCACCCATTTTAAATTAATTTTGCTATGCCCTTTTTCGAGGTTAGTATACTGTGCCTCTGTCTAACAGTGACACAGAAGTGATACCAGGGGTAAACCTACGATCTCCCATCCACTCATCAAGATTCCTCTTGAAGAGAGTCAATGAGGGACTCTGCCTAACCTGGACTGGGATTTTATTCCAGAGTGAAGGGAGCCTCTGGGTTATGAATCTGTGCCTCCAGCATGTCCTATTTATTTCAGTGCTGAGGTTCAAGTCTCTCAGTCGTAGCTCGATGGGATTTGGATTTTCTGATGTGCAGCATGTCCATTAATTCGGGTTAGACATGGCTTTATCGTCAGGCACAGATCGCCTCTGAGCAGGCAGTATGCCACTGAGTAGAGCTGGAGTTTCTTTAACCGGGCAGCATATGGCATCTGTTTGAGCCCTTTGATCCTCTTGGTGAGGTACTTTTGGGGTCTTTCCAGTTGCTGCAGGTGTCTGGTAAGGTACATCCCAAAAGGGGCATTGTACTCAATTATGGGCCTGATGAGGGATGAGTAAAGAGGCACGATGACCTCCCTGATCTAGATGTGAATCCCTTCATGATTAGGTGGGCTATATAAAATGTTTTTCTAACCACTTTGGCCATGTGGTTGTCAAATGAGAGATTGCTATCAACTTGGGTCCCCAGGTCCCTAATTACTTCTTCTGTACTTAATGGATTACCACCTATGTGGTAATTTGTGGGAACTTTGTTTTTGCCAAAGGGGATGACTATACACTTTTTGGCGTTTAGCTTGAGGCCATGGCTCTGGCACCAGTTGTCTGTTTCTATGAGGCCCTTTTGGAGGATGCTTGTCTCAGCTGGAGAGTTGATTATGGTGCCCAGTTTGCAGTCATCTGCGAACTTGGTCAGCCATAGTCCTTCTATGTTGGCCTGTACCTCCGAGAAATATATACCGAACAAGAGAGGTCCCAGGACTGAGCCTTGGGGCCACTTGTAACTGGTTTGGAGTCTGACATGGCTCCAGCAATTCTAACCATGTGGGTTCTGTCCTTGAGCCAGTTTGCAACCCATCTAGTGACATAGGGGTTTATATTTAAGCTGGTGAGCTTATCTATAATGCCCAAGTTGGGTATTGTATCGAAGGCTTTTGCAAGGTCCAGGTAAGCTGTGTGGACCACCTTCCCCTCGTCAATGGCCTTGGTGACTGTTTCAAAGAAATCGACCAGGTTTAAGAGGCAGGATCTGCCCTTAACAAAGCCAAACTGGGTAGGATCCAGTGTCTGTCGGTCCCCAATATCTTTATTTATGAAGTCCATGATGATCCTTTCCATAGTTTTGTAGACCAAGCTAGTCAGGCTTATGGGGCGATAGTTTCCAGGATCCATTGAGGCACCACCTTTGTGGAGAGGGACCACTATTGCTGTATGCCACTCTTTGGGTACATATCCTGTAGTAAGGCTGAGATTGAACAGTAGTTTTATGTTTGGGTTTAGCTCTTCTTGGAGTTCATGTAGGATGCAGCCCGGGACACCGTCTGGTCCCATTGATGCTGTGGTTTTTACTTAGGAGAGGGCAGCTCTTATCTGAGCATCTGAGATGTCAGGGGGGCAGCACTCTGCTGGGATAGATATTTGCCCTTTTGGTGGGGGGGGGTTGCGCTGAACCTGTCAGCTAGGATGTTGGCAATGTCTGTGGGTTCGGTGTATTTTTTGTCATTTTGGACTAATTCTGAGCATATCTGGGAATTCCCACCCAGGTTCCTAACATAACTAAAGAAAGCCTTGTGAATATCCTTAGTGTCCTGTGCAAGTTTTCTCTCGAAGCTGGCCTTAGACGATTTTATGAGTGCCCATAGTTTTTTGCTAATACTGATCAGAGATGCCTTCCCTTTTTGGGATTTTGCTCTATCATGTAGTAGCTTCCTCCTTCTATTGTATAGTTTGTTTACGGCTGGGATCCACCAGACAGGACATCTGCCTTTGAAGGATTGTGACGTGGTTTTATTTGGGATTGCATGATCCATGCATTCCTGAAGGTGTTCATAGAATGCGTTTATAAAGGATTCTGCGGTCTGGGCCGTATTTTCCACAGGCCTGGGGGCTTTGAAGGATTACACCTCAGTTTTAAGGAGTGTGAAATTTACTTTAGAGAAGTTTTTCACTGTGGTTTTCAGGGCAGGGGGTGGAGTCAGGATGTGAATATCCAGTGAGATTAGTTTATGGTCTGATCTTACTAGTGAGGGATACACTTCTGGTCTGGAGCATAGAGTCCCCATGTTGGTGATGATCAGGTCCAGTATGTTTTCCCCTCTTGTGGGAGTGGTAACAAGTTGTTCCATAGCATTTGAGTTTATAAATTCTAGGAACCTTTGGGCTAGGGTGTTGGAGCAAGAGTAATCCTCCCAGTCTATGTTTGGGTAGTTGAAGTCGCCCAATATAATGGTGTTTGGAGAGACCTTCATATTTCCCAGTGTTCTCAGGAAGGCTGAGTGGGGTTCCTGGGTTTGGGAGGGTGGTCTGTAGCAGGCTATAAACTGGAAGGCAGTTTTACCCACTGTTAGTTGCACATGGATAGTCTCTGATGCTTCGTGCTGTGTCACCAACCTGGAGGTGTGGGTATCTTTGATGAATATTGATACTACCCCTCCTTTTGTGGTTCGGTCCAAGTTTTGGGGCTGAAAAACATGGTATGAGGTATAACCTGGTAGTGCTGGGGTGCTCTCGGGAGCCTTGAACCAGGTTTCTGTTATTGCACAGATATCGATGTTCTCCATGCTAAGGAGAGTTTCGAGTGCATGCATCTTGCGGTTTAGACTTCTGGCATTGAGTAGCATTACTCTTAGTTTCTTATCCCTTGTGATACCTATGGAGGTGGGTTTGTCTTTTGAGCCTTGCCTAAAAAAGGCACTATGGGGGTAGCAAGAGTCTTTGCCAATATCCGAAAGCCCAGGGGTGACAGGTGCAAGCCATCCCTAGCGAAGCATCGTGGCTTATCGAGCATGTCACGCCAGGCTGACAGGCATTGAATCCCCTTTGAATGACACCAATACTTAAGCCAATTGTTGAAATTGATCATCTTGTCTTCATATTGTGGCATCATTCTTGGTGAGGGTAAGATGCTACTCAAGGTCAGGGTCATACCGGCCTGGGCTACATGCTCCTCTATGTCTCTCTTCATGTAGTCCAGGGAGGTACGTCTCAGGTCATTCACACCAACATGGACAATGACTGAGTCATATTTGTACTTGCCTTGGAGTGACCTGAGTGCTTGTGTTATGTGGCAGATCCTAGCGCCTGACAGGCAGCTCACTGTGACCTTCTCCTTGTTCAGCCCGGTGAGCGTGACGTCAGTGTGCCTGATGATAGAGTCACCTATTACAAGTGTATCAGGTGTGTTGTTTAGCCTTAATGGCTGTGACTGTTCAGCACGCTGGCTTTGTGAGCTATGTGTTGCACGTGTTTTGTTTTGGGGTAGCGGTTGCTTGGGTGTCTGCTTTGGAGGTATCTGCTGCTTAGGAAGATTTTTATTTAGAGCCTCCGAGTATGTTTTTGTGTGTTTATGTGCTTGGTTTGCTGTCATGGTAGGTCTATGTGAGACTGGAATTGTAGTGAATGTGGTTTTCTTCTCCTCCTGACTGGTTTTGCCAATACTGAGTTGAGAGAGCTTAGCCTCCAGTATGGCTATATGGTTGCATCTCTCACATGTGTTGGAATTTGTTGGGAGGAGGAGAGGGTTGTCTGTGTACATGAGGCAGTTGTAACATTGCCTCAAGATTCCCAGATTCACCAGCTGGACTGGAGAGTAGATTGACAACTGACCTTTGGACATGCTAGAATAGTATTGGGAATTCCTTTGTAATTGAAAAAAAGGGCCAATGGGGAATGAGGTACTCAAGGGGAGTTTGTGAGGGTGTAGTGATTTTAATATTTTAGTGCTGACTTATATAATTGCTTTAGTGAGCAAGTGCCAGGTAACTTAAATGCAATGTGTTACAGGTAACTTAAATGCAAAAATGAAAAACAGTAACTTTCTTTCAAGTGAAACATGATAATATTACTACAGTTCTATGTAGTCACCCTGTGCATCAGCACCATGTTATCCTGTTCCTGCATCAATGTGACAGATTGCAGGAGGTGGCAAAGTTTCATCATATGCACAGGGTGTGTACTTGGTATGCCTGAGTCTGCCACTGATACATCCAATCGACATGTATGTGTGTGTGAGTTAGTGAGGGACAACAATACAACACGGGGCAATGTTGATGCGGTGTGTGTGTGTGTATGTGTTAGCCTTAGGTGTTAGCATTATGCATGTGTGTATGCATGCACACAGTTCCACCTCATGGCTGCCATATACGGGTGTTTGTGGACAGCCACAGACTGTACTGTCAGGTCATACAGATCACTGTCTCTTTCCACGGACATGGTACCTGTGCCTGGCAGGGGTGCTATAGACATTATCAGGTACTAAGCCAGACTGGGTTCTGTCATCAGAAGCAGTTGGTTGATGACTGGACACATGTACCTGCTGGGACTGTCCAGAGCCACGTGCACGTGGTCTCTTAGGGCGGACTGATGACAGCACAGACCCAGCTTTGCTGGGGCTGGTACTGGCACTATGGGAGCGGCTACGGGTTTGTTGTCATCCGCGACGACTGCCAGCTGCTGATGTTGCTGGCATACGTCCACGTCGATGCCTCAACCGTCCTGCATTGCCCTGGCTCATGGACATGTAGTTGTGGAACAGATCTAATGTGTCCCCCCAACGTCTGTCAATGACCTCGCCGACAGTACGTATGGCAGCCGCAACGTCACGCATAGTGTCATCCATAGCAGTGCAATGTGCTCTAAGCTCCCTCAGACCCTGTCTGGTGTACCGTTCTATACGTGCCTGTGCCTGCATTACAGCCCGGAACATAGCTGAGGTTGAAAGACCTCTGTGGGCACGTCTGACAGGGGCATTATGACCATGGATGCTCCCACGAGAACCCCTGGACATCTGCCTGTGTGGTACCATGTCAGGACTCTGGCCATGGCTGCTTTGAGGGGATGCATGTGCCACTGATACCACATTACCCTGGTCAATGCCCACTGTATGCTGTCCCTCAGCTAAGGACATTGGTGACAATGGATGTATCGGCAGGATGACTGTGCGCATTGATGGGGTTGACTGCTGTGTACTGTCGATTGGCTGACCAACAACAGACCCTGACACACCTCCCTGTGCCATTACACATGTATCATCATTATCACTATCCCCAGCAGTGGCTTCAGATTCCCTGCTGCATACCACCAGAGCAACACCAGAACCTGTGAGAGGAACTCAGGAAACACAGTTTACAATGTGTACACAATGTTACCACAGATGCACACGGGCACATGCACACATGGGCACATGCACACATGGGTACATGCACACATGGGCACATGCACACATGCACACATGGGCACATGCACACATGGGCACATGGGCACATGCACACATGTATACATGGGCACATGCACACATGGGCACATGCACACATGCACACATGCACACATGCACACATGGGCACATGCGCACATGGGCACATGCACACATGCACACATGGGCACAAGCACACATGGGCACATGCGCACATGCACACATGCACACATGGGCACATGCACACTCCTCAGTACATGAGATACAAACACACACACACAAACACACCTGCAATCCAACACATAACAATACTGTTTGAGGGTATTATTACTATTATTATCATTATTATTAAAGTATTGTTATTACACACTCACCAGCATGGATTGGCTGCCTTGTTGTTACTCCAGAGGGACCCGCACAAATAAGACAGTTATTGTCAGTGGGCACAACTGTGCCATTGATACTGTGAGTGTGATACAGTACTGTAGTACAGCAGTTGGCTTTCACAGGTGTACTGCTGATATTGAGAATATCAATCTTGCACAATAATGTCCAGGATAACAGCTACAAACACAGTACACATCTCACACATGCATAAACTACCAGTGCAGAGAACAGTCAACTACAGATATGGCATGTTACCTGCACACTCCATGTCCACATGCTGGGTGGCTCCAGCCTCCATCATTACACACGTCTGTGGATGTTGTTGTTGTTGGGCTGGAACCACAACACTTAGGAGGAGCTCCTCCAGTCTGGTGAGGGGGGGTGTATAGGTGCCCCTCCACCTGTGGCAAGCTGTTGCCTGTGGATATCAGACGCACGCTGACTGACATTTCTAATTAAATCACTGCAGTGATGGCATACCTGCTCATATGTCCGGTTATGCATGCCTATGTCATTTACCCGACGGACAAGGTCTTGCCACAGTGCAGCCCTCTCCTACTGGTTCTGGCTGGTCCGGGAAAAGAGTGTTGAAAAATCTCGCACCAGGCTCTGGTGTATCTCCTCATCCTCTGCTACTGAATAACAGGGGTTGCGCTGATGCACCATCGCCCTGGAAGGAAAAGGAAAATATGTGAGCAAGTAACATGGCACACATAATACTCTACTGTACTGATATCACTGAACTGCCATATATAGCATCTGTCTGTCTATCAGGGGATACACATGTAAATTACCACATATCAGTGCTCAGCCAACAACTGTGTGACAGTGCCTACCACACTCCTTACAACAAACTAGTATACACCAGCACTCAGCACACTGTTTGAGGTCCAGTGCACAACTTCACACTGGGGGTATGTATTAAGGTAATGGATGGGGAATATTGTCATCCCATGCAATGCATGCAATGCACAGTTACAATTTCAATGGTAATGTAACCTAGTCTTTGTGGCCATACCCCTACCTACACCACAGTCATATACATGGAACCACAGCACAACATATGGCAATGCAGTATGTTTGTATCCCAATAACTGACACATCTTTCTCTGGCCTCACACCAAGGACACACACTACCATGACCGACACAAAGTCATGCTGAGCAATCACACCATTACAGACCTTGCACACAGTCAGTGGCACACTCATTCCACCTCACATAGTTGGTATTGTAATGAGCACATGTGTGTGTGCATTGTGTCATAGGTAGGTAGTATGCTATTGGCCCTGGGCCTACGGCAGCATACTGTTGCAAACCTTCTACTACATATGTATGTCCAGCCTTCACTAACAGTTGCAGTATGTCCCTTGCCCTATGCACATCTTCATATAAATATAGATACAGACTGCTAACACATATGGAGGGTTCACAGTATGTAGATTATTAGATTATGTACTTTACATTATCTTTGTTTCTGACTGCTGTTTTGGATGGCTTGCTGCTGGCTGGCTTGCTGCTGGCTGGCTTGCTGCTGGCTGCCTTGCTGCTGGCTGGCTTGCTGCTGGCTGGCTTGCTGATGGCTGGCTTGCTGCTGGCTGGCTTGCTGATGGCTGCCTTGCTGCTGGCTGGCTTGCTGCTGGCTGGCTTGCTGATGGCTTGCTGCTGCTGTCTTGATGTTTTTTTCTTTTTATTATTTTTTTGGTCTCTCTCTCTCTCTCTCTCTCTCTCTCTCTCTCTCTCTCTCTCTCTCTCTCTGTCTCTCTGTCTCTCTGTCTCCCTGCAGTTGCTGCAATGATATTATTGCATGTGTGGACTGGGAGTACAGGCTGCTTTTGTAGGTATCTGCACATGTGCTTGTGATGGCCTCTGCACCAATTGTTAGCCAGCATTTACTAATTGCATGCAGCCTGCTGTGTGGTAATTGCAGTTCTCACTGTGATGTCAGGACAGTGCTATAAAATGTTAGGTTAGGTAGGCGTAGCCCTTTCAGTTTTTCAAGGTGTGGACCATGCTGGTTTGCTGTGGACACTGTTCTGTGAGTGTAAAGGTTGGTATGTCTCTCATATCTAAGGCTGCATTGTAGGCACTGAAATGCATGTTGTACTGAAACCTGACTGTTGCTTCTTCCAGTTCATTCTTCTCAGTGAGTATGTTAACTGACACCTAATAATACTAATACTGTTTACATGGGAGTATGTGCTTTCCTGTGGGACTTGTGGATTAACTGGTATACAACAGTAGCTCTTGCAATTTGTTGCTATGGCTTCACTATTTAGCCTTTACATTCACTCCTTGAAGGCCTGCTAAGTGTCTTTACTGGAATGTGTTGGTATGGCTTTCCTATTTTCCATTTACATTCACTCCTTGTAATGCATGATATATTTCTTTCAGCAGCAATTCCTTATATGTTTGGTGTGGTTTGGTGGTACTGCATGCAGTCTGGTAAGGCCAAGGTGTGGGGTTTGACACATACAAGGGTATCTTATTTTGATGCTGAGCAGTAGTGGGGCCTTGTACTTTGTACTAACAGTTATGAATATCAGGCACATTCAGTGCTTGTAAACTGCTATACTGTCCTTATTTTATTAGAGGCTACATCCTTTGATATTTCTGGGTTGTACTCCTACATGAGGGTGTGCTTGTGGAAGCAATTCTACAGCTTTTCACAGAGTGTGTGACAGCAGACAGAATGATGTGCCTGTGAGTTTCTGACACTTGCAGGCCTCAGATACTCTCAGGTGTATATTTTAGCAGCCTCAGGGAATGGTACATATCAGTGGGATACACCCGTGATATATTTCAGATATTCTGCAGTTGTGACTGTGGGGTATTTTGAGCATATGTATTACTACACCATTTCTGACATGCAAGTAGTGTGTACTTTAACTAATTAAGAGTTACCATTACGTGGGATTCCACACCTTTCTGCCTACTGTTAGTACATTTCACAGGGAGTCAGTGGGGCACAGTTAACATTTGTTTGCAAATCAGGAACATCCCTGTAAATCAGTCACAGTTGCAAGGTCTGGCCTCTTACCTATTCAAATATGGCGGTGTTTATCCTGCTCTGATAGTGTGTGTGGTTTGCAAGGTGCTACTGTCACATTATTATCTACTAGCATGGCTGTTTCTCTTATCACACTAATGTAATGCAATTCCACAAGAATTGCCAGTAAACATACAAGAAAAGCTTTGTGTAATAGCCTTCCTATATTCCCTTTACATGCAGTCCTACTATTTCATGATATATTGCTTTCAGCACAAAGTTATTGTATATCAGTCATGACTTAGTGGTAGGTCATGCAGACTAGTGTTTCCACGGTCCTGGGTTCGAGACTGACAGAGAAATTTTATTTTGCTGCTGAGCAGACTACAGGCCTTGTCATTCAGAGTGACTAAGGCACTTTTAAGCAGTTGTAAGCGGGTTAGTGCTGGTTTGCGCAATGCTCACGCATGCGCACTGTCGCTTAGCTTTGTGCACACATGCTTAGCTAAGCGCACACAAGCGCACACCCGCTGACTACTGCTTAAAAGTGCTTACTCTCGCGCACATCCGCTCTAATTTCTTTTAAAGAAAAGAAAATGGGGAAATAGGAAAGTGGTGAAAAAGGGGGCACAAATAGGGTAGAACAGTAGGAAAATATGCTTGAGATTTGCAGGAAGGATGTAGGAAAGGCCCATTGCTGCCCATTTCTTTATCAGCAACAGCTGTGCATATGTGTGGAATTTGGTGTGAAATTTGAAACCTTCCACCCCTGAGAGAGGGGTGAGGACAACAAAATATGTTGTACAGCCAATTGTAATTACCAGTTGACATGTCCAGCAGACATGTCTGCAAAATGGGCAGCTATGTATGGGGCATAATTTTTTTGTGGGAACAGAGTGCCCTTTTTTTATTTTTTTTTAAGGTGAGAGTGGAATGTGAGGTACAGGAAGTAGATATATTTGGGGAGGTAGGTAGGGGAGGTTAACAGACAAGACAAACAAGATGAATACAGGGGCAGAGTATGACACATGTGGGGTGGAAACACAATTGACGGGGAGGGATGTTTGGATATCGCGAGCCCATAAGCCCACAGATGGCAACAGTGGAACTGAGATCCCCACCCAAGGGCAGTTGCCACTGCACCTTCACTGCCCAGAACGGGGCTGTGCTGGGGGCTGTGTAGGATGGGAAGGCACACTCGTGAGTTGCACCACCCATGCCTCAAGCTGGCGTAGGGGTTCAAGCACAGAATGCCTGATCTCGCTACGCACCACAGACTGGACACTTTGGAGGGTGAGTGGACGTTCTCCTCCGGCCATGCTTGCAGAGGGGGGACGAGCCCCATCCCCTGCAGTGCTTCCACCCAAAGGTGGCACAGGGCCACCAAAGGAGGTTCCGGCCTGGGCACTAGTGCCAGGTGCACTCGCCAGCTGAGGTGGGAGAGGTGGGTCCGCTGGAACCCGCCTTCCCTGTTGTCCTATGTTTAGCAATATTTTATGACATTTTGGGTTAGTAACAAACAATACCATTCAAAATTAGTTGTAACAGCATGCATCAGTATTCCCATTAACCAAACACCCATGAATTCCAAACATTGAACAGCAAGCATAACACATGCATATTTTGAACAACAGTACACAATCCAACAGCGTGCAGGGTTGATTGATGGCAACAGGCCATCAGGTTTGGATATGTGAACAGGGCACATGCATCAACGTACATGCAAATATGTATGAACCAACAGGACAAATGTCCATGGGAATTAATTGTGAATACACATACCCAGTTTGATGTGGAATGGCATTATTTGTGAAAATAGGGTAGGGTGAAGAAATATTTCATTAACAACTTCAACTACCTATACATATGCTGCACATTTCTAGTAGCTGCAGATATATATGCCCTACAGGTCTTAGTACAGTTTCCTATATGTAACCTTAGGAATGTTGGTGATGGGAATGTTACTGCTACATTAATATACATTGCATTTTTATTCATACACGTTCATATCTGGCTATGTTCAGGTACAGCATCCTGCTACATTTGATTTATATGGCTCTGGACAACTGTGGATGTTCAGTATTTCATACAACCATACTATCTCCATATTGCAAGGGTATAGCAACATATCCAAATTGTGGGACAGACACATTCCAGCTTCAGTACTTTATTACAAACATTTCACTCTTTGGTTGTGGCTGTCTCATTCATTTCTTTATGTACTGACTGCAGTATAACCTTATTCAAGACTTATTACAGCTTTCTTGGTCGATTCATACCTCTTTCTCACACTCTCACTTGTTTTATTTTTACAATTCAAGATGGTACTTAATCCTAGATGTTATTAATATTTCTTACTTGGTTACAACAATCCTTTCCAACAGACTCACTTGTTTCATATGGCAGATTTTAAAAGGGGATTTATTTGACACATGTCTATCATCTTTAGCTTGTTTACCAGTAATTTTCAGGCTGAAGCAAGTTATCTGATATTACAATACAGGTGGAAAATCTCTATTTTAGACTTGTTTAATTTTTATTTCTGAATTACAGGCTGCATCACTTAAGTAATCATACAGTACTAGCAGAATCTTTCTTCTAGTGTTATTTGAACTTTATTAATATGTGACAACACTGAACTCTTTTGCAAGCTGTCTCACTTATATTCTATAACAATTACAGCAAAATAATTACTAACCTGCCTGGTGGTGCAACCGCACCAGCCTATCATCATAGGCTCGCCGATTCACGGAACGCACACCTGCAGCTGTAATATAAATGAAGTAATATTGGAACATACATCTCCATAATATCAGCTAGGATAATTTCTTACATACTTAATTACATGGATACTTACTCGGCATTTGCCGGGCCTCCTGGATCCAACGGTTCAGTTGGTCCTGCTTTCGTCTCTTCAGGTCCGCATGGTGGTGATGGACCTGTTCACCAGTCCTTGGTATGCCTGTGGCACTGGTGAGATCATGTGCCAACCCGTTCCATGCCTCTGCCTTGTACGCACCCCAGAGAACCTGGCCCTGCATGAGTTGAGCCTCATGATCGTGGACTAGGAGCCAAACCATATATTTGGACTCCACAACACCCCACCTCTGTGCTCGGAAGCGACTGCCCACTCCTACACCTGCCATTCTGACTGCAAATAGGTTCCACAATCAGTTATGCTGTGTATTCCCACCTATGAGGCTTATATATGCCGTTTTTTCCCGCACTTATCTGTGATTGGCCATTTTGGAAATGTATCAGCTTAAAAAAACCTGCTTTGTCATGCTTCAGTTTCCATTCATTCCTATATATATGCTAATACTGCACTTCACAGTACAACTGTCATGGCTTAGTGGTTCAGTACTTTGACTATGATGTATAGTATCCTGGGTTCAAGCCTGGGCATTGCTTTTTTTTTATTTTACTACTGTCTAGACAGGCTAGGAGGTGTGTGTCTGTGTAAAGGCGGCTTTGATACTACTTGTCAATGTTGCCCGCCGGTAAGCCAGTTGGCACGCTGCGCAGCTCTGTGCAAACGGCTTACGCTGGTTAATGCGTTAGTTGGCTATGAGCATGCATATTACGCTGTGTGAAGCATTGCTCAGCTATGGGCACACAGTTTCAGTGTGTTAAAGCGCTGCTCAACTCCGGGCACTTATATTACACCTGTTAAACCACTGCTCACCTGCGGGCAGTCATACTCAGCTTGTTAGACTGCTGCTCAGCTATGGGCACTTATAACATTTTTTTTTTTATTGTGTCAGATTTCTTCAAAAATACATGGCCCATTTCATTATATTTTACTTAAATTATAGTTTTATATATATATATATATATATATATATATATATATATATATACATATATGTCAGGGGATTGTTTCGTGCTTATTTCACTAAAAATAGAAAATGACATTGTTGGGGCTCGAACCGTGACTGCCTCCTCTTTGGCCAACATCTCTACTGCTACGCTGTTACTACTTGGCTTAATTTGCATATTTAGATCTTATATGCTTTTTCAATGACTGCTAACTGTGGCTGAGCGAAGGGCACACCCATGCAAACGAGCGCAATTATGGGCAAACATTTTTGAAATTATAAAAAAAATTAAACTGTTGATTTTTATGGTTTACATTACAGTTGGGTTTATAGTCTGTGGGGGCATGTGTGGTGTTGTGTTTTTTGACATTTCCGTGGACTCGCTCGTGGGAGTTTACTTTCAGGACTGTGACTCTTCTGGGGGCGTGTCCCTTTGCAGAACTCGCCATGCGGACACACCCCCTACTTTCCTACACGGACCGTGTTAGCCTAGGGTGTGATTCAGCATGCCCTCATGAATATGCATGACATGCCGACGTCACACCGCTTAACTGCACCCTCCATGTAAGACATATTAACTCTTACACGGAGGTTTCGTGAATCCTGCCCTTTATGTTTATGGCTTTTTTGGTAACAATTTTTATTTTTGGACTCCTTTTTTGCAATTTTATTAATATATTTTTTGTTAAAAGTATGAGGAAGATGACTTCAATTACTGGGCAAAGTTAGAGAGGAGAGAAATATGTCTGTTGGTGAGATAGTAAAGACTGCGAGGTAGAAAGTATCAATGACTAAATGTGAAGTCAGTATGACCTGCATTAGGTTCCTCCTGTGGATGGAACACATCTGATGTTCAGGAAGCTAGAAATCTAATTGGTTAGTTTTCCATGTCAATTTTATAAATATGTACACACTAAAAGATAACATAGAGGCAAGTGATAGGTGCAAAAAAGCCATATACATATACTGCAAGTTGTAATGAAGATACTCCCTAGGACTCATTAACAATTGTGTAACCAAGCCTATAAAATTTAAAAGTGTTAGCACAATGAGTAGCAGTGCTAATTAAATATGCATGCTGCTCATCACTCCTAAATGTTTGCAAGCACCTATTAATGGCTAGCAATAATGTTTGTGGTCATGGAAAGATGCTTGCAAGCACTAGCACAGAATGTAAACAAAATGGTTTGCCTCTAGGCAAGCCTAGTATATGAGCATGTACTGCAGCCCAGAAATATTAAGGGCAAGTACAGTGAAAGAATTCTGAAGGAGGGGAAGTAAAATGGAAGAAGTGTACACAAATAATATTGGTTGTACTGCATAAGTAATTTAGAGGGAAGGGGAAACGGGTAAAGTGTACTCATATACTGCAGGCAAATGTGCTGAAGTGTCAAAGAAACATTTCTAACATAAATCATGCCATATTGATGTAATGATAACTAATGTCAATGACAATACATGTTGTGATGCCCACCACTGCTGCCAGTATGTGATGGGCACCAATATGTGTCGCTGGAGAGGGAAGTGCACTTGGAATACAAATGGATACACTCAGTATTTCCAGATGCATACCTCTCTGCATCAAAAACTATTTCCCTTAAGAGCACACGGGGAACACACTCAGCCTTGGGTCTGGATGTTTCTATTTCAGTCACCCTCCAGATCCTCAGATAAGGGTTAGGTCCTCAGCTGCATGTCCAAGCCAAGTCCTCCAGCACCCTCTATTAAAACATATACATTTAATTCAGATATCATAATACATATACATTTCTCTTCATTTCAGCAGGGTGCACTGTTGATACATTCAACACAATTAACACAAGCAAAGCTTACAAATGCAATTTCAACACAATCATCTGTAAAGATCAGTTTGATATACTAATGACATACAATTATTTACAAAATTCCAGCTAGCTGTGCTAGCTGTGCTAGCTGTGCTGGCACAAGTCATACATCTATTGCCCTACTTCTCCCTGGCATGGCTGGCATTACCGACTATCATCACACATGTCTTATGCACACAACTGAAAACAGACATGCTCATAAAATATCTGTAAAAGGGATATAAAGCTGCAGTGTGACAAAGGTGAGTTAATGTGATATACATGCTAATAAAAATGCTGAGTTGAGATAATAGCTAGCAAGAACATAAGTAACATTATGGTATGAATGCATAGACTGCAGTTATTGCATATGAGATGTATATTCAGAGAATATATTTATGCAAGCTGCCACCACTGCTGTATTCTCCACCTCAGCATATATACATAAGAACAAATTAACCTTATAGCTGTTGTGCCATGAACATCAGAAATGGACTTGTTTTTGCAAATAAATGTCAGTGGCACCCAGAAGAAAGGGATTTATCACCTATGAGCATGTAATAGACATGCAAGTGCATTATATTCATGTAAATGCTAAATGGCAATATAACACTCAACGTACATAAATGATAAATGTCAACACAGATCAGATGACATGTCATGATTACATGTTTTCCATTGGTAATTTTTACGTGGCAGGCATTGTTCTACTGGGCATGCTGACATAGAAATAATGGGAATAGTAACATAACAGCAGTTCAACAGCACCAGCACAAAAAATATCATAGCAGAGAACCAGTCACACTTTCTTATGGTCTGGCAGCATGCCATGTACAGTAAGAAATATTTTATTTGAAGCCCATATCTGTCATTAAGCTGTATAATGGGACAAAAATAATTGCAGTAATAAATACATTTTGGGATGAAAATATGAAATACAGAGCATAATTTTCTTGGAAATAGTTAATGCCTGTGAGCAATGAATGACATAATAAACATTCACATCATGTCATTATTAAATACATATCCAGGAAAAATATCAGAGAGATGCATATTAATTATGAACACCACAGAAATATGTATATCAGCTGGGTCATGAAGAAAACCCTTGAAGGGCTTACAGTACTTTCCTGTCATAAGGGGTACAGATGCCTTATCTTGTAGGACAACAGCCTGAAAAAGCTAGACCTCTGACTGTGTTATAACTGTTGTTTACATGTAAGCCACTGCTGTCTAACATAGTTGTCTGACAGACAGCTGTTATCAGATTCAAATCCCTGACTATGAATATGTGCAGTAAGAAAGGAGTTATGAATATAATTTGAACAATCTGATTTAGTCAAAATGCTAAAAAGAAGCTACACATTACTCTCCACACATCAGTGAACAGTACAATATCAATACTTTCTAGACAAGGAAACTGTTTCCATCATGAAGTACACACACTGTCCCACAAATGAGCGGCATTTTATCTTTATGGGTATGCTGTACAAGCCATTACTCAACACACATGCCACAGAAATACTCACAGCACAGCTTGCCCTGAATAAATTTTACACTGCCATGTGATCACAACCTGTCATTATACATCACTGTCCACCATAAAAATATATAAGAATAACACTGGTGTTTGTGTAATTATGCTACCTAAGCAAGGATGGACTTGAACCACATACTTATCTAATTACAGGATGCATACAGAGCATTATCAGCAGTCAGCACCTCAGCAGAATCTTGTGTACAGGTGAGGCATGCAGCATATATGAATGGATGACACCAGCAGTGTATTTGCAATGTGATGTGTGTGGTAAAATTATTTTTATGGCAATATGGGGTTGAAAATGCAGCTACTGCAAATGTGTAGAAACCAATGTTTAATTAATTTTCAATCACACATGCAGTTGTAGAAGTTAATCACTGCTATATTTGAACTTCCTACCTATCTTTACACATTCTAGAGAATTGTGAAAGAAATTTCAAAGTGTGACAGTATACTTTAGAAATAATGACCTAATCAGTGTGTTGCACAGAAGATACATTTGTGAAATCTGTGATAAGATGATGGTGGCATCATCTATCAATTTAAAATGCTTTTTCAGAGTAGAAGTTGATTGAACTTAGCTGTGTTGGAGGACATGCTCACCTGATTCTATAACCCACCTCCTTTTCACACAAATACACATATATACACATAATCCACACTGAGCATCAAACCTCCTACCTATCTTGTTACACAAGCTATAGAGCACTAATCACAAGTGCCACAAAAGTCTGCCTATTAAGGGGAGACAGTGAACCTTTGACAGAATGGCTTCATCAGTGTGTATTGCAAAAAGGGTGTTTCTGCTAAAAGTGGGATTAGGGAACTGTGTACAAAGTTACATGTATTCTCCTGAAGGGAAGAAGATATAGCATCAAGAGTTACATGCATACAAACACAAGCTGCCACATAAAGCATCAAACTTCCTACCTATCTACTTACACAATCTATAGAGAACAGTATTAGTTGTAAGCACCATAGGAGAAGTATGACTTTTAAGGGTAGAGAGTGCACTTTTGACAGGTTGACCTTGGCAATGTGTTGCAGAGAGGATGTTACTGTTAAAAGTAGGAATAAGGGAGCTGTGTGCATAGTTAAATATATTTTCTGAAGGGAAGTGGATACAGCAACAAGTGTTACAAACACACATTTCCCATGTTGAGCACTGAATCTCCTACCCATCTAGTTACACAATCTATACACCACAGGAGAAGTCTCAATTAAAGGATGTTAACAAGAACATTTATTCTTGTTGAAAATCCACTGTTTGTAACAGATGGTATTGTGCATCTCAGGTTTTGGAACAAATGCATATGCATGTTCAGGACAATGTAACAGCACTGCAATTGTCCTATTCTACTAGGATTTAGATACTGTCCTTCATGAATATTGTGTTACTATGACGGACACATACCTGTTTCACAGTATGGGATGGCAAAGAAATTCACAGCTGTAAAACAGTGGATTGTCAATCATTCTTCCTGCCAATTCATTTCAGGATGATTGCACACTTGTCTTGTTTCATACTTGCACTATGTGCATTGAGAGGACAAGCAGACAACTGCCACACAGGACAGCCTACTGCATAAAAGCAGTGATGGAGTATGTGTGAACAGGTTATCCAAAATTGTTATTGCTGATGTAAACATGGGTTATGGAAATAGCTTTGAATCACAGAGGTATATTGGATGGCATAGTACTGGTGGGAAGAGTTGGACTGTTTGTGAAAAGAATGCACAATATAGACATAATACAGACATGCATGTGTCATTCATACACATATTTGTGTTGTGTTACTTTCTGAATTATCAGCATAATTATTCATGCAAGATAAAATAAAAAAATACACTGGATGTCCCAGCAGAATCTTTAATTTAACTTAATTTAAGCTCTTTCATGCCACCATGAAAGGAACTTCACCAGAAACAATTACAAAAACACTCCCTCTCATTTAAATACTAGAAAAGGCTTAAGTTTCTAAAGTATACTGTTTGTGGTTTTCTGTATTCATGCAAGATCTGTACAAGGCAGGCTTCACAATAGGGAGCAGGTACATTAATATAGCAGCATGACAATGGTGTGCTAAGGAAAGGTGTAGCCAATATTTACAGCCACAGGAGGCATGCAAAACATTCTAAAATTTGTTTTTATCCATCTGGATTTGAACCTTTAGAGCATTCCAAACATCTGCACATGAGCATTATCTAAGCACACCATATAGGAAGTCATACTTATGATAGTTCACATTTTACAGCAGATTTCAGAAAATGGGAATGCATGTATTCATCTTCATTACCCTATTTACCACTGCAATCTGTACATCCAACTATTTATCTTATTGAAAAGTACATTAAACTGAATACACATAGCTAAGTACAGCTGAACAAAGCATAACAGAGTAATGTGGCCAAAGGCAAAATAACTGCAAGATATCAGTATAAGATATGTACTTCCATTTAGCCTTACTCACATTGTTTGCCCAGTGCCAGGTATTGGCCAAATGCAGAGATGCAACAATAATACAGAAGGGAGAAGACATATTGGCAGAGTGAGATGGAGGCAAGGATAAAGTAGCTTATGACAGAAGAAGGATAATGGTGACTCATGCCAATATATAGCCAACAAGTACACAGAAAATAGTGTACCAAAAACTGTCAGTAACACTTAGCTAATAGCTGGTTTAGAACCTTTGACAGTACTGAAAAATCTGTCTGTACATGTAAGCATTTATCTCATCACACCACAAAGGAATTACTACTGCATAACCTTTAAATAATAAAAAGTGAAGCACAGTGACAAGTTACTGAAACAGAAGGGGTGAACAGAGAGAGAGAGAGACAAAAAAAATAGCAGCACTATGTCTGTGATACATGTAGGAACATCTGCATGCTGTGTTGCTGTTACTTATTAATCATCGTTAATGTCACGCTCTGTTAAATAAAGTGCCTGTTATAGTGAGAAATAAGGGGTAGGAGAGTTCAGAAAACATAAAGACATAAGGTTGTCTTAATAAGTCTCTCTGTTGGGGCTGCATTGTTTTGCAAATGATGTCTTGCTGCACTATTCATATGGCAAAATTGTACATGGAGAGAAAAACAGACATCTGCAGTAAAATTTATGATAGGAATATGAAATGTCATGAAATAATAAACTGATAAAAATATGAACAAGAACAGGAATCTGTCTAGTTCCAACCTCATTACCATAAGTTTTGAGGAAAAAAAACAAAGAAACTACTGGTCTTAAAACTTTGTTAGTGAACTCAGTCACAATCATTTCCAAAAATCATGAAACCCAGGTAGCGTTCCAAAGCAACAAGCCTTTATTTGTCTTAGACAAATGATCCTCAGTAACAAAAGATCAGAAATATTTTAACAATGTTAAACATATCAGCCTTTATATACTTAGAAATAGGTGTGGAAAATATACGTATTGTTTAATTTTAAACCAGCCTATTCATGGCAAACAATATGAACAGAGTCATAAAAGTGGATTTTATCAAGTACTCACCCCCACACCCTACCACTTAAGGAAAACACCACCTATCTATTTGCAACCTGCATTCCAAGATCAGGTATTAAGAAAAGCATAACATATACATAAAAAGAATTTCCTGCAAACACTATTGCTGTCCATGAAAAGGTGCCTGTAAATGTGCAGGCATGATGAGCAACATGCATATTCAAATAGCACTGCTGCTTAAATTGTGTAGGCTTAGCAGGGAGCTTGTACAATTATTAATAAATCCCAGGGAATAGCTGTACTGTATGTAAAAAGTATGGGTGACTGCCTTTTAAAAAATCCTTTAACAAATGCTTATCATTGGCTGGATATAATTGTTTTGTGCTATTTAAAGTTGTGGCTTGTCCAGCCTTATCCACATATCTTGTTTTGTTTCTAAATGCTTATCTCTGTTTATATCTATATGTGGAAGTAACTGTATGATATTGCAACAGTAAAAGATGACTAGTGCTCTGTAAAAAGACAAAAATAAAGGATTACCATGTTTATTTTTAAGTTTTGCTATGATTTTATTTATTTATTTGCACTTTGTTGTCTTTTATATTGAAATTCTAAATAATTATCTATTGATTTAACTTGATAATTTGAGCATGATTGCAGTAGTTATCAATCTGAATGATACTTTGGCTCTCTGTTATATTCCATTGTCATCTATTGCAAGTGTTTTATGCTCATCTAGTACCTCTGTGACAAAACGTCTAATTAGAATAGACTGTCTTTGACTTTTATCATCGTCATGTGCGCTGATATAATTCTATTGATGCATTTTGCTATTTACCAATAATTAAGCATAGTTATACATATTTCAGTCACAGGCACTTGTAAGATTATGCACAACAATGTTTTAAGGTTGAAAGTAACTTTGCTACAAATATGCAACATAAATAAGGAATAAGATAAAGCTTGCTTAAATGTAGAAATAGAGTTTAGTAACATGATCAGCATCCATACTAAATGGCTGTGGCTTAAAAAAAATAAGGAACTTGCTTATGAGTGTATTACACACACATCAAGAAAGCTGACTTCCTACAGACTTGGCAAGAATGTAAAAAAAAAAAACAGGATATATCAGAAAAAAACCAATCTCCTTTCTTTAAAGAATGGACAACAGGACATGTGTTTATCCATAAGGCGTTTCCTTAAAAATATGCTTTTCTGCACTTATCTGCATTTGCACAAGAACAGATGTGTCAGCATTTGCATCATAAATGCGTTTCCTTAAAAATATGCTTTTCTGCACTTATCAACATTTGCACAAGAACAGATGTGTCAGCATTTGCGTCATCAAGGCAGTATCTTTCCAAAACCAAGAGGGTGTGTGCTTAGCTAAAAAAATATATAAAGTCTGTATTAAATCCAGTTATGTTAGGGGTATTGGTAGGGACACATTTGTCCCGAGGTAAAAGTTATATCTCTCACATCATCTGTACTATATGAGAAGTAAAGTAGAACAATACCTGAAGCTGTAACGTTAGTCCATGTGGTTTGTTATAAAAAGTTTTTTGTTACTGCTCTGAGTTTGGTGCTGCAAAGTATATTCTCTCATCAGTGTATATTCTGCAAGTTTTTGTACGCAACAGACTGTGAATGCAACTATAACCAGACTTTGATTTCAGCAGAATCCAGCCAGCAAGACTGAGTGTCTTAAGAAGGCTTCAAATCCATCACAGTAAGCAGCATCATATTTACTAAAATAACAAAAAATAATTTTACAGCACTAATATAATTGCTATTACTATAACATATTTTGCTATTTACCAATAATAAAGTATAGATGTGCATGTTTTGGTCACAGTTTTATTAACTGCTTCCATGACATTCAGTATGGTCTTTCCTTAAGAACAGCATTGTCTTCATAAGAATTTCTTGAATAGTAACAATGCTTTAGACTGGCAGTGTATGCTTAGGCAAAACATTTATCAGCTGCACATTTTGCAGACACAATTAGCCTTGGGGTTGATTTATCATAACAGAGCTATATACATAATGGGCATGTGCCTTTGAACTTGCATTTCATTTCTGCTGACTACAGTAATTCAGTGCACCTGCATAGTCCCGTCTATATAGTTTGTTGAATTTATGCTCCTCATAATCTTGCAATAATTTTTTACATGACTTCTTAAGTAATCATTGTTTTCTGCTTTATATGTTTAATGCTGTTCCTCATCTTTCACTGATTTACCATCAGACATGCACTGGTTATTGGACATTCATATGCAACAAAGTAAGAGTAAAATGAGCAGACCATGAAGTATATGCTTTTGTCAGCTATTACAGGAGCATAGTCGAGAAACCTGATGCATATTCTGCTTACTTTATTTATTTTATTTATTTATTTATTTATTTTACAAATTAGTTGTCTTGCCCTTTAATCAAACTATAAGTATCACAAAGAAAACATTTTCATCTTACTCTTTTTATTTTCTATCAACATCTGATTTTGCATTTTTTTCTACAGTTTATTTTTTGTAAAAGTTTCTTTTTTCTTGTGCTTTATTACAGCATTTTTGCATTTCATAAAGAGTTTTGTTGAGGCAAGTCAATGAGTTGAGGGAGGAGATTAACATCAAAGAGTCTAATTCTAGCTACAATATTAAAACACTGAATGCAACATAAACAATCTCAACCCAAGGAACACCTATTTATCACAGTGTTCAGAATTTTCACAATTAAACACTAAACTACAGTTGTTACTTTGAAAAGAAGAATTAACTCAGCTGCATTACAAGCTTGTCATTCAAACATTCCTTACAATGATATATCAGAGATGGCCACTAATGAAAATCAAAAGAAGCAAAGTAATTAAAAATGCAGATTGATTGCTGACAGTCAGAAGCAGACAGTCACAGTACTGTTGTAATCCTATGTGATGAGAGAGAGAAAACCACAATAAATGATCTTCTCTTCATAGGGATGTCTCTCTGCTACTCTAAAATGACACCAGGAAAGTTTAGGCATTGATTGTAAAACAAATTCATGCTACCCATGTCAGCCACCATTCAGGGCATTTTGGGGTATAGCAAATTAGAAAATTATAATAACCACTTACTGTGATACAGTGACATTAGTAATGCAGAAAGGTTCAAGATATGCTCAAAAACATATGCTTTTTCAGTTTTTTGGTGTGGTTCTCCTTTAACAAGGAACTCTGTTCCCTGATCAAATCAACCACTGTTAGATATGAGGAAAAATAACACCCAGACAAAAAACTATAAGGCCTTCTCTAATTATGTTAGAAACTTCATAAACAATGCCCAGCAAAGCACAAAGCTAATAACAAATAATATCACATACTCAGACCCTGAGGACATAGCCAATTGATTAGCAAATAAATTTAGTTGTCATAATGATTAATGTGTTTACCTCACAGAGAAAAAGTGCAGGGTCTGATTCTCACTATGGGAAATTGGCTAGGCTTAAAATGATCCACAAGGGCAGTTAGCCTAGTACTTACCTATGAATCTATGAACTTCACACCCTCTCTCCCAAGATCAAGTCCTCAAAATGATTTCCAAGGCCAAGAACACTGCTTCAGTGAGGCCAGACAACATACCAGGAATCTACTAGCCAACCTAAAAGAGGACATGCCAACCCCCCCTACAGAGGTTATTCAATATCAGCCTCCAAACAGGTTTTCTGCTTGATGAATGGAGGACAGCAGCAGTCATCTCCCTGCACAAGGGTGGAGTGTCACCTGATCTGGGTAATTAGAGACCCATAAGTCTGACCATACTCATCTGTAAGACTATTGAAATGATCATTATGGAATTAGGAGATAAGGACATAGTAACCTACAAACTCTAGACTCAAGACAGTTCATTTTTCTCAAGGTCAGATCCTGCTTACATAACCTAGCTGAATTCTTCAAAAAGGTTAGTGAGGCAATAGATGGTTAAAATCAGTACACACGACAGATCTAGACTTTGCAAAGGCATTCGACACCATCTCACACAGAATTAATATTGATAAAACCATTCCAGCTAAATTTTAATCCCAATGTAATTCAGTTTATAGAAAATTGGCTCACAAATAGAACCCAGGAAATTAGGGTAGGCAGCTCTACCTCCTCCAAAAGATCTGTCACTAGAAGCGTACCCCAGAGTTCAGTCCTTGGCCACTCCTCCTCCTTGGCATTTACTTCTTGGAAGTCATATGGGTTTACGGCTGATCAAGTTTGCAGATGACTGTAAACATAGTGTTATCATAAACTCTCAAGAGGACACAAAAAAAGTAGCTGGTATTATAAGCATGGAATAAAACTAAATGCCAAAAAAATGTTTAGTCTCCACTGGCAAGCGTGATGTACCCTGTAGCTATTACATTGACAACACACATCTTAAAATCAAGCTGGTAGTTAGGGATCTGGGGGACCTATGTGGGCAACAAACAATCCTTCAATCACCATGTATCCACTGCAGTAAAAAAGTATTTTTTCATTGTATAACTTGTTAATAAGGGTATGGCATTTAAGTCTATTGATGTGATTATCCACCTGTATTTGTAAGTTATTAGGCTAATCACTGAGTATATGCCCCCTTCAGTATGTACCAAACACTTAACACAACTATAATGCTCAGAATGCTTTCTCACCAAGAAAATCAAGAGCCTAAATCATAAAAACTACATCGGTCATCTCAAAGTCTTGTCCCTCTCCAAGCTATCATACAGGCTATTGAGGGTAAGTCTCATACCTCATAGAAACAGCCTCAGCAGACCCTGTCCTCTTAGATCTATTCAGCATCTGCAAGTCCAGTGGTGGTATAAACACCTGCTCAAGAAATATTAATCTCTTCAATTTCAAAAATAGAACACATCGGAGTGATAAATATGTATCACAGAGAATACTATTTCTATCAAATAATACTCTTCTCTACATAAAGCAAAGTACTTCCAATTACTCTATTCAAATATAATCTGGATAAATGGATGGGGCACTTTAATTCACCTCTGGTTTAGAACTCTTGTCCCTTATGGATAGGGGTAACAAGTAAATGTTCTGCTGACTCTGGGTTATTTGTACTTAAGTTACATCTGAATGCAAGGATAGTCTTTTAAAAATATCCTCATAGATCAATAGCTTAGTAAGTATCTATGAACCTTTATGCGTTCATAAACACAAATATACTGTAAATATCCAGATTTATGACAAACAATAACCTTACAATTTTGCAGATCATACTTACACCTTTAACCACAGCCGTATTTTTTGAGTAGCATGACATAAAGCCTTCCCAAATGCTTGTCTTTGCTGCCTCGTGGCCTATGGAAACTTCCACCATCTGCAAAACTGGCCGCTGCAGCTGCAACACCATTACTCAGTGTCCTAGCCCAGGAAAGAAAGGGGGACGGTATAAAGAGAGTAAAGACTACACAACAACCACCACTAAAAAATTTTGAGGCCAGTATGGAAAAGAAATTAAGGGGTGAACTTACCAAGAACAAAATTTCATTTAATCTCACCAAGGAAGAAAATAACTTATTAAGAGATATACTGTACGATACGTCAATAAGAGTGATTAAACCTGATAAAGGAGGTGGTACTGTCATTATGGACCAAATCTTTTATGAAGCCAAAATGATGGATTTACTGGAAAATACAGAGAGATATGCTAGGGCTTCACTTAATGAAATAAATATAGGTAACAAAAAAATATATTTAGCCCTTAATGATTTACTCTTGGAAGGTTCGATTGACATTCAAACTTTTAAGTACTTACATGTTGAAAAACCTAAAGTTCCTACAATGTTTGGAGTTCCGAAGGTTCACAAAAATGTAGAAAATCCCCCAATGAGACCTATAGTAGCCTCAGAAGGCTCAGTTACAGTGCCCCTGGCCAGATGGCTAGATGTTAAACTAAAGGATTTATCAATGGAGGGCAATGGTGTAGTGAAAGATTCATGGGATTTGTAAAAGAATTTAACACAAGATATGTTTGACAAGAATATTACTTTCATCATGATTGATATTGTGGATCTATTTTCTTCTATACCATAGAGTGAAGGAATGAAATGGTTTGAAGAAGCATTAGTGAAATATGCGAAATTCAGTAACAATGATTTTTATCTTATTTTAACATTAATGGACCTAGTTCTTAGTAACAATTATATACATTATGAAGGTGAGTTCTTTAAACAAATCTAGGGGGTAGCTATGGGGGCAAGATGTGCTCCCATATACACAAACATTATTTTGTCTGCTTGGGAGGATAGATACATTATTAACTCTCAGTTTAAACACTGTTGGAAATTTTATAGGTGCTTTCTGGACGACATGTGTTTTTTATGGGTAGGTTCAGAAGATGAATTTAACACTTTTTTTAACTACATCTCAAATTCGACCAACTTCTTGACCTTCACTTATCAGTGTGACAGGAATATTTTAAAATATTTAGATATCTTGAAAGGAAAAGGAGAACATGGATTCTTTTCAAAAATCTATAGAAAATAAACTTTTTCAAACTCATATTTAGCATACAATAGTGCATACCCTTATCACCAGAAAAAAGGGATTGTAAAAGGACAATTCGTAAGAGGCAGCAGGATGACATCAAATGAATTAGACTTTAATGATGAGTGTACGTTACTGCGTGACATGTTTAGAGATAGAGGATACCCCATCAAACTTATTGAGGTAATAGAAAAGGAGGTTAGGACAGGAAGACATGACAAATTTAAACCCATCCTAGGTAACAGAACAGGATGGAAAAATGACGAATTAAAAGTTGATAAATATGAAGGCGAAAGCAATTTTGTGTTGGATTTTAGTGGGGAAGCAGTAAAGATTAGAAAAATTCTAGAGGATGAATGGAATAGATTCAGAGAAATTTCTGACCGTGAATACTTGTTTGTACAGCCACTAAAATGTACTTATTGAAAGGGTAAGAGCTTAAAGACAATTTTGGAAGGCAAAAATGGCATGAATATAGCAAGAGAAGGAAAAGTAGGAACATTTAAGTGTGGAAGATGTTCACAGTGCCCACATATTTGTACAAGAGTGACTACTTATATTAAAAGCAGGGATTTTCTGATTCAAAGCAAATGTTTTGCAAATTGCGAAACTAGTGGTATAGTTTACATAGGGTTGTGCGATCATTGCGATGCATTCTATGTGGGAAAGTCAGAAAGAAAACTGAAAAACAGAATCTATGAGCATTATTATAAAATTAGGACTAAATGCACACACAATGCACTCTACAGACACAAAATTAGCTATCAGGAGGCAAATTTTAACTTTTTTGTTTTAGAAGTAGTGGAAAAAGACATAAGGGGTGGACTATGGGAAACATCTATAGAATACAAAGAACTATTGTGGCAATTGTTCTTAGAGGCTAATAAACCCCCAGGACTGAATGACGCAGTTTCCCTTGCCTCAGTTTTAAAGATGAGGGCAGCTAAACTTTAGATATTAATTATTTATTTATTTATTATAAGTTTGATTATTGCTTATCAAATACATAGAGTGTTTATGAATTTCTTTAATATTTTATATTACTCTATGAAGCTATATGTTTTTCAAGTATTTGTTTGTAAATAATATATTACAACACTAGATGGTGCTAGCACCTACTGATAATGAAATTGTATTAGTTTACTGTATTTGCATTATTTATGTATTTTAAATGTATATTATAAAAGTATTTATTATAGAAAGTTGGTTTTAGGTATTATGCTAATATTGTCAGGTTTTCAAAATGTGCTTTTTAAAATGTTTTTCTTTACATGTTAAGTAGAATATTTGGTTTGTTTCCTATGGAAGTGCTCATTAATTAAAGTATTCAAATGCTTTATTGATTAATTAGATAGTTAACTTAAAGGATATTTAAAGATAGGGGTGTTGTCGATATGCATTTAGTTATACATCAGAAGAAGTAATTGGAAATGAAAACGCACTGTGTTTTGTGAAATAGCATTTATGTGCTATACGTGTGTTGGAGTGCTGTGAGTTACAATAAAGTGTTGAAAGTACAACGAGGGAGTCGAGCCTCTTCTTCTTCACTAGTGCCCTTTGTTTTTTAGTTGGACTGTTTTTGGCACTTGACCTTGGTTTTTCTTTTTCGATAACTTTTATCTACCCAATGAGAATGTACAGGGAAGGCTGGCATTTTTAGACCTGCTTGGCGGCAAAAACAAGAGAAGATTCCATCCTCAAATCTTATGATAACCTAGAGATAGTGCATGGGGCCCTGCCTCCAATTCAGCTAAGCCATGTATACTTTAACCTGGATACTTACAGCATCACTGTTTTCAACTTTAGATAAAAATAAATGGGAACATGCTTTAAAAATTGTAGTAGGTATCAGAGACTGGTCCAGTTGTTTAAGAGTGAGGGAGTTAGGAGGCCCTATATTCCCCTTGTTCATCTCTCACTAGAAAATCTCCATTTTTGGCACATCACAAGACTGTTTGCAATTCTATGGGAGGGAGAGTTTGGAGTTGTAATACTGCCTATGCAGATTATGTCCACCTGCTTTATGATTGTACTGCTGTTAAAGTTTATTAGGAGAAAGCACATGAGGCTGCCCCATATGCCCTGAGGACGACACTGCAAGACCTGTCTAATAAAAAAAGTTTTACATTATTAGTGTTTTAGATGACAGTATGGCCACCACTAACTATGAGCATCAATGGCTGCTTTATCGGGCTTTCATTGTGTAAATTATAATTACAGACACTGGAAGGTAGTTGCAGCAAACTTAGAGAGGAATATGAACTGTTATGTTAAAAGACAATGTTATTACATGAAAAGGTTTAGACACTTCATCTATTTTCATGAATTTTGGAGTACTTTTTTTCTGTTTCTGTAGTCTATTTAAAATTAAAAACTAATGACAGCTATGAACTACAGTCATTGGTTTTGCAGTTCACTATCCCCAGGATTTAATGAAATCCATGTAGGCAGAATGTAGAGCCTACGTGGAATGTTACCATGTCTGTGTACATGGTTCCCCCTTGGCAGCATGCCATGCATATTAATCATGATGCATTGCTAAGGGAGAGTGATGGAACATGGTTATTGAATCAGTGTAGGGAGTGTAGTGCCAATTGTGTCCACGGATGAGTAAGACACTCCCTGCACTGTCCAATTGTATTATTCCAATGTTATTTTTTCTTTTTTTTCTTTTTTCTTTTTTAAAAAGCATGCTTGCATCATGCAGTGCAGTGCTCAGCAGTGCTTATAGGTAACTCAGAGGTATATGAAAAGGTATAGCAGAACTCCACATATCCTCTTAGCTAAATGGGTAGAGGTACAGCCTCATGAGCAGTTGTAGGGCGTGTAATCCCAACTGTGTCCACAGATGAGTAAGACACTCCCTACACTGTCTAATTGTATTATTCCAATGTTATTTTTTATTTTTTCTTTAAACAGCATGTTTGCATGGCACAGTGTAGTGCTCAGCAGTGCTTATAGGTAGCTTAGAGGTATGTGAAAAGGTATAGCAGAATTCCACATATCATTGTAGCTAAAAGGGTAGAGGTACAGCCTCATGAGCAGTAGGTGCAAAGTTTGTATGGCCTCTTGAGCAGTAGGTGAAGGGTTTGAATACATGGAAGGAAAAATAAGCATTTATTTTTGAAATACAAATAATGCCAATTATTTTAAAATCTGTCCCACTGCACTCCATTAAGCTCTGCTAAGACCTGTTAAGCACCACATAGACACAACAACAGCAAAAAATGTCTATGCAATGCTCGGCTCTGCTTGGCTGGTTTTCACACTGCTAAGCACTGCTAAGGATACTGGTCTTTGAGTTTTCACATAGCTCAGCTCAGCTCAGTTGCACTGGTTTGTGTGCTACTAAGAAATGAGCCACATTTTAAAATCTCCTTGTGTTCTGAGTGCTGATTGTGCTTCTCAGCTGATAAGTATATTTTTGGCACTTCTTAACTGTTCAGAGTTGAATAAAGCAACAATTGAATTTAGTTCAGAATACATTTTGAATAAATTGCATTTATTTAAACTGTATTTGCTTTATTTTTAGTGCTGTTTTAGCTACTTTCTGGAAAAAAAATCTAGGCTTGTTTCCTGCCTTTCCTGTAACTAGTCTAGTCCAGATACAGATTTGCTGTACCAGGAGTGTTAGTAAGTTTCTGAGCCCCCAAGCCTTTTTGTGTTGGAGAGAAGCCTTCTAGCTTATCAGTGGGAGTGGTAAGCACTAGGTGGCCTATCTACCACAAGAGGAGTGGCTTTTGGCCCAGAAATTGTAGTTATTGGCTGTTTGGGCAGTTTTTCCATCTATTTCAACTTTCTGGTTTAAAAGCCCATGTTTGCACTTGTTCCCTGCCTTTCCTTGAACTAATCTAGTCCAGGTACAGATTTGCTGGATCCAGCACTGTATGTAAGCTTCTGAGCCCCCCAAGCCTTTCTGTATTTGAGATAAGCCTTCTAGCTTATCAATGGGAGTGGTAAGTACTAGGTAGCCTATCTACCACAAGAGGAATGGTCTCTGGCCCAGAAATTGTATATTATTGGCTGTTTGGGCAGTTTATCCATCTCTTTCATTTTTCTGGTTTAAAAGCCTGCATTTGCACTTGTTTCCTGCCATTCCTGTAACTAGTCTTGTCCAGGTACAGATTTACTGTATCCAGGACTATTTATAAGCTTCTGAGCCCTCCCCCAAGCCTTTCTTTGTTGGAGGGAAGCCTTCTAGCTTATCAGTGGCAGTGATAAGCACTAGGCAGCCTATCTACCACAAGATGAGTCATTTTTAGCCCAGAAATTGTAGTTTATTGACCATTTGGGCAGTTTTTCCATCTCTTTCTACTCAGTTTATTGACCATTTGGGCAGTTTTTCCATCTCTTTCTATTCTCTTGTTTAAAAGCCCGCATTTGTGCTTGTTGCCTGCCTTTCCTGTATTTAGTCTAGTCCAGATACAGATTTGCTGTATCCAGAATTGTTGGTAAGCTTCTGTGGCCCCCAAGCCCTTCTGTGTTGGAGGGAAGCCTTCTTATAGGTTCATAGGTTCATAGGTTCATACTAGGCTATCTGCCCTAGGGCATTTACAAGCCTAGCCAGAGTGTGTTTGGCTTTCGCCACCCATTTTAAATGAATTTTGCTATACCCTTTTTTGAGGTTAGTATACTGTGCCTCTGTCTAACAGTGACACAGAAGTGATACCCGGAGTAAATCTACGATCTCCCATCCACTCATCAAGATTCCTCTTGAAGAGAGTCAATGAGGGACTCTGCCTAACCTGGACTGGGATTTTATTCCAGAGTGAAGGGAGCCTCTGGGTTATGAATCTGTCCCTCCAGCATGTCCTATTTATTTCAGTGCTGAGGTTCAAGTCTCTCGAGTGCGTAGCTCTATGGGATTTGGATTTTCTGAGGTGCAGCATTTCCATTAATTCCGAGTTGGACATGGCTTTATATGTCAAGCACAGATCACCCCTGAGCAGGCGGTATGCCACTGAGTAGAGCTGGAGTTTCTTTAACTGGGCAGCATATGGCATCTGCTTGAGCCCTTTGATCCTCTTGGTGAGGTACTTTTGGGGTCTTTCCAGTCGCTGCAGGTGTCTGGTAAGGTACATCCCAAAAGGGGCATTGTACTCAATTGTGGGCCTGATGAGGGATGAGTAAAGAGGCACGATGACCTCCCCTGATCTAGATGTGAATCCCTTCATGATTAGGTGGGCTATATAAAATGTTTTTCTAACCACTCTGGCCACGTGGTTGTTGAATGAGAGATTGCTCTCAACTTGTGTCCCCAGGTCCCTAATTACTTCTTCCATACTTAATGGATTACCGTCTATGTGGTAATTTGTGGGCACTTTGTTTTTGCCGAAGGGGATGACTATGCACTTTTTGGCGTTTAGCTTGAGGCCAGGGCTCTGGCACCAGTTGTCTGTTTCTATGAGGCCCTTTTGTAAGATGCTTGTGTTGGCTGGAGAGTCGACTATGGTGCCCAGTTTGCAGTCATCTGCGAACTTGGTCAGCCACAGTCCTTCCAAGTTGGCCTGTACCTCTGAGAAATATATACCGAACAAGAGAGGTCTCAGGACTGAGCCTTGTGGGACGCCACTTGTAACTGGTTTGGAGTCTGACATGGCTCCAGAAATTCTAACCATGTGGGTTCTGTCCTTGAGCCAGTTTGCAACCCATCTAGTGACATAGGGGTTTATATTTAAGCTGGTGAGCTGATCTATAATGCCCGAGTGGGGTATTGTATCAAATTCTTTTGCAAGGTCCAGATAGGCTATGTGGACCACCTTCCCCTCGTCAATGGCCTTGGTGACCGTTTCAAAGAAATCGACCAGGTTTAAGAGGCAGGATCTGCCCTTAACAAAGCCGAACTGGGTAGGATCCAGTGTCTGTATGTCCCCATTATCTTTATTTATGAGGCCCATGATGATCCTCTCCATAGCTTTGCAGACCAAGCTAGTCAGGCTTATGGGGTGATAGTTTCCAGGAAACGTTGAGGCACCACCTTTGTGTAGAGGGACCACTGTTGCTGTACTCCACTCTTTGGGTACATAACCTGTAGTAAGGCTGAGATTGAACAGTAGTTTTATGTTTGGGTTTAGTTCTTCTTGGAGTTCATGTAGGAAGCAGCCCAAGACACCGTCTGGTCCCATTGATGCTGTATTTTTTGCTTTGGAGAGGGCGGCTCTTACCTGAGCATCTGAGATGTCATGGGGGCAGCACTCTGCTGGGATAGATATTTGCCCTTTTGGTGGGGAAGGGGGGGAGAAGTTTGCGCTGAACCTGTCAGCTAGGATGTTGGCAATGTCTGTGGGTTCGGTGTATTTTTTGTCATTTTGGACTAATTCTGAGCATATCTGGGAATTCCCACCCAGGTTCCTAACATAACTAAAGAAAGCCTTGTGATTATCCTTAGTGTCCTGTGCAATTTTCTCTCGAAGCTGGCCTTAGACGATTTTATGAGTGCCCGTAGTTTTTTGCTAATACTGATCAGAGATGCCTTCCCTTTTTGGGATTTTGCTATATCATGTAGTAGCTTCCTCCTTCTATTGTATAGTTTGTTTATGGCTGGGGTCCACCAGACAGGACACCTGCCTTTGGAGGATTGGGTCTTGGTTTTGTTTGGGATTGCATGATCCATGCATTCCTGAAGGTGTTCATAGAATGCGTTTATAAAGGATTTTGCGGTCTGGGCCATATTTTCCACAGGCCCGGGGGCTTTGAAGGATTCCACCTCTGGCTTAGCAGTGAGAGTGGTAAGCACTAGGTAGCCTATCTACCACAAGAGGAGTGGTTTCTGGCACAGAAATTGTAGTTATTGGCTGTTTGGGCAGTTTTTTCATCTCTTGCAATTTTCTGGTTTAAAAGCCCACGTGTGCTTGTTCCCTGCCTTTCCTGTAACTAGTCAAATCCAGGTACAGATTTGCTGTATCCAGGACAGTTTGTAAGGTTCTGAGCCCTCCAAGCCTTTCTGTGTTGGAGGGACACCTTCTGGCTTATCAGTGGGAGTGTTAAGTACTAGGTAGCCTATCTACCACAAGAGGAGTGGTCTCTGGCCCAGAAATTGTAGTTTATTGACCATTTGGGCATTTTTTTCATCTCTGGTAACCACCAACCAAAGCAAAATAATAAAATGCAACTGGTCAGTAATCCAAAAACTTTAATAAGATAAGGTCTTTCCCTTTGACGTCTCGGCCGTAGCCTTCAAGGAGTAAAGAACATTAGAAACACATGTGCTTTAAATATAAGCAGCAATCAATAATTAATTAATTATACAATTAAAAAATTAAACAATGAAATAGAACAATTAAAAAGCTAAATTAATACTCTCCAATTCAATTCTTCATTCAACCCATAAGGGTATAAAGTACCAAATTTTAAGATATAAACAGATTTTTTAAATAATAGCTTTTTTTTAAATTATTTGCATCAAATTGGGATACATTGATTTTCTCTAAAACAATTCCTTTTAGCCCCTCATTACTGCCTTGATGGAATTTCTTAAAATGTATTGCTACAGAACTTTCTTCTTTAATATTGCTGATATCTCTTGCATGCTCCATTAATCTTACTTTAAATGACCTCTTTGTCTCCCCAATAAATTGGTTACAAGGGCATTTGAGGGCGTAAATAACACCCTCAGTATTACATGTAAAATTATTCCATATATTAAAGAATATATTATTAATTTGTGGAAAATTCCTAACCACAAATTTACACGCCTTACGTTTACTAAAAATTTAAGTCCCACTTAATATTACTCTATGTTCTAAATCCATAGGGGGCATAGTAAATTTACTCCTCACTATAAAATTCTGAATATTTTTACCTCTTCTAAAGGAAATCCCCAGTTTTTCCTTCAGCCATTCAGCCACATTTCTCAGGGAACAAAGGTATTCCCAGTAATATGTCACCTGCTGTACCATCTCAAAACTAAAATGACTATATGTAGTTACAAAATAGATGGTGCCAGTTTGTTCTTTATCGCTGTTATATAGAGAAGTAGTAGTTGACTTATCTACATCACTACGTCCCCTTCTACCATTCCTTTTAAAAAAATTTTTACAGCTTCTATCAATCATTTCTTTACTATATCCCCTTCTCCCAAGCATCTCAACAGTTTTACACAATTCTTGTTTGAAGTCATGGTCATTGTTACACAACCTAGAAATCCTAAGGACTTCACCAAAAGGTAATGCCTCCAATGTATGGGGGGGGTGTCAACTTTGTCCATGTACAAACTGTGTCCCCTCTTCTAATTTCCTATTAATTGATATATATAAATTATTTCCTTCCACAATAATCAGTATGGCATCCAGGAAAGATATACAAGTCCCTATTTTAAGGCCATCAAATTCCAAATGGAATCTATTATTATGTAACTCATAAACAAAATTTGAAACTAATTCTTGTCCCCCTTGTACCAAAAAAATTAGGTCATCAATAAATCTATAGTACCTAATAACATGCTTTCGAAAAAATCATTTCTATACAGATATTCATTCTCAAACAGGCCCATACTCAAGTTAGTATACATGGGGGCAAAAGCTGCCCCATAGCTGTCTCCTGTTTCTGTCTATATAGACTATTATTGAACTCAAAAAAGCTATGGGTCAAACAAAAATGTATAAGTTCTACTATATATTCAGTGGATGGATTACTACCTAGAAAAAATCTAAGAGCCTCAATCCTGAAATCATGCTGGATGTTCGTATATAGGCTCTTCACATCCAATGTGATCCAATACATTTGATGATTCCATTCAATATGCTTTATTTTATTTAAAAAATCGAATATGTCACATATATATGATGTTAAAGTCTTTACTATAGGTAACAAATAGCTATGTAAAAAAGCCATATTTTATTCAAAAAATATTCACAACCCGAGACTATAGGTCTCCCTGGAGGTTGTGAAAGACTCTTATGTATCTTAGGATGGCAGTAAAATTGGGCCATCCTACAACCTTCAACAATGAACTTCTTACTGATATCTATTTCAGTAAAATATCCCAATCTGTGTCCCTTATTAAGTAATTCAACATAATTAAAAATAGCATCATCATAAACAAATATATCAGTCCTTTCATAAACACTGCTGTTACTCAAATGTTCCTCACACATAGCCAAATATTGCAGAGAGTGCATAACAACAAGTTTGTTTCCTTTATCTGAAGGTTTAAATATTATATCCTGCATTTTATGAGAGTCTGGAGAACTTTCCACTCTACCAAAGATAAATTATATTTAATACCAGATTTATTCTTTGTGAACTTACTGTATAAACCTTCAATAGCAAAATTTAACACATTTGAAAAATGAACAACTTCCTCATTTAAAGATGATGGCATAAAGAGACTTTTATATTTAACATAATTAGTATCCAGTCTAAAATATGCATTACATTCAACACCCAAATTGCAAGTATGAAAACTTTCACACAAAGTATTAAAACTATCTTCAGACATAGATGTTATGTTGTCATCACTCGTTACTAAAATAACTTTTTAAATGCAATTTTCTGCTAAACTTAAAAACATCACATTTAATGTTATACATGCGCGGCAACACAGTTGGTATAAACTTGAGACCGTGGTTCAAAACTACATATTCCAAGTCAGAGAACATATGTCCAGATAGATTAACCACATAGTCTCTAGAAGTAAATTGAGGTAATATATCACCATTTACCTCTTTTGTAGACCCTCTGTTGATGTTGATCTCTCTGGGCTTGTCCCACTTGTCCTTTAATATTTAAAGCACATGTGTTTCTAAGGTTCTTTACTCCTTGAAGGCTACAGCTGAGACATCAGAGGGAAATAACTTATTCTATTAAAGTTTTTGGATTACTGGCCGGTTGCATTTTATTTTTTCCATCTCTTTTTACTCTCTGGTTCAAAAGCCCACATTTGTGCTTGTTTCCCACCTTTCCTGTAACTAGTCTAGTCTAGATATAGATTTGCTGTATCCAGGAATGCTGGTAAGTTTCTGAGCCCCCCAAGCCTTTCTCTGTTGGAGGAAAGCCTTCTAGCTTATCAGTGAGAGTGTAAGCACTAGGTAGCCTATCTATCATAAGAGGAGTGGTTTTGGGCCCAGAAATTGTAGTTTATTGACCATTTGGGCAGGTTTTTCCATCTCTTTCAAGTTTCTGGATTAAAAGTCCACATCTGCACTTGTTTCCCAACTTTCCTATAACTAATCTAGTCCAGATATAGATTTGCTGAATCCAGGACTGTTTGTAAGCTTCTGAGTGGTGCCAAAGTCTGCTTTTCAATTTTCCCTTAGATCTGCTAGTTCTCTCATCTCCCGCACTTTTACTAGCTTATTAGTTTAGCACTTTACCAGACTTCATATAGCAATTATTGTAGCACACAAAAGTGCAACCAATACTAAATGTTCTACAAGGAAACAGCTCCAGTATTTATTATGCACACCACTCCAGGCATGTCTAAAGGTCGGTTTCCTGTGCTTTCTCCTATTAACCTGGTGAACCTGGGCATTCTGAGGCAATGTAGCAACTGCCTCATGTACACTGACAACCCTCTCCTCTTACCTCCCAACAATCAGACTTGTGACAGATGCACTTATATATCCACATTGGAAGCCATGCACTCTCCAGCCAAGATCGGAATAGGTTCAAGAGGAGAAGGTCAACACTTGCACCACACCACATGGAATACATAGCCCTCCAGAACACACACCAGCACTGCCTTCACATAAAATCACAAACCACACACCCACCTTTGTGGAGGCTCTCAATAAAAATCTACAAAAACAGCAGAGACCTCCAAGGCAGAAATGCACCAGACCACCACAACACAACACTAATGATGAGACACATAACTCTCCTAAACAGTGTGCCACTCAACCAAAACACCTAAGGCAAAACAGCATGCCCAACACACTAGTCATAGGTGAGTCGACTCACTAGATTGAATAAGGAGAAAGTAACAGTCAGCTGCCTGTCAGGTGCCAGGATCCACCACATAATGCACGCATGCATGTCCCTCAACAACAGGTACAAATATGACTCTATCATTGTACATGTGGGTATGAATGATCTGAGACGTACCTTCCTATACTACATGAAAAGAGACATGGACGAGCTCTTGGATTATGTAGCCCAGGTGGATATGACCCTAGCCCTGAGCAGCATCCTACCATCACCCAGAATTATACCACAGTACAAGCAGAAAATGATTGATTTCAACAATTGACTAAATTTCTGATGTAATTCTAAGGGGATCCAGTATCTGTCTGCCTGGGCTGACATGATTGACAGACCTTGATGATTTGCCAGAGATGGCCTGCATCTGTCACCCCTGGACTCCCGGATACTGGCCAAGGCTCTTGCCACCCCTATAGTGCCTTTTTTAGGCAGTGTTCCAAAGACCAAATTACTACCATAACAGCTACAACAAATGCAATCTGAGAGTCATGCTGCTCAGTGCTAGAAGTCTAAATCTCAAAATGCACTTGCTTGAAGCATCCCTTAAAATGGAAAACATCGACATTTGTGCTGTGACAGAGACCTGGTTCAAGGCAGCAGAAAGCACCCCTGCACTACCAGGCTATATCTTATTCCACACCTTTCGGCCCCAGAACTTGGACCGAAGCACCAAAGGCAGTGGTGTTTCTATATTCATAAAGGATGTGCACACCTCCAGACTGGTAGCCCAACATAACACATTTGAGATACTTCAGGTGCAGCTAAAAATCACCTGACCAGTAGTCCAACCCCTAATTCCCTAACAACTAGCCCAACCCACTCATCCTTCCCCCCACCCTCCAATCCAATTACATCCCACACTGATCCCACTCCCAACAACACATTCCCAGACAACACACCTCCACCCTCATACACAACCAACCAGGAATCCTAGTTGTACTACCAAACTCAAAGTATTATCATGTTACCCACACTTACATCCCTATCACTAGCTCTACTATTGCTAACCTTCCTATCTTCCTTACAAACAGATCTACCACTGCACAACTACTCCTATCACACTACCCACACTAGCCCACCCTCTCAAACACACTCACACTTCTACATCTGCCCCACAATCATAAATCTTACAACTACATATTACTCACTAACAAAAATGACACCATCTCACCACACTAAGAAAAACACACATAGACCAAGCTCACGAACAATTAATATTAAAAAGCACATACTGTCACTCCTACAAACTCTGCTAACCTCTGATGACATTCACCCAAATCCAAGTCCCCTCTCAGCCAGACAAACATCTGACCTGCTGATCCTAAATATCAACATAAGTATTACCAACAAGCTAACAGACCTGCATGCATTTATAGCCCACTACAACCCTGATGTACTCACCATTACAGAGACCTGGCTTAAGCCCAGTATCCAAGATGAAGACTTTCTCCCCCCAGGGTATAATACACTTAGATCTGATAAAACAAACAGGAAAGGAGGAGGAGGAGCCATTCTCTTTAAAAACACTCTTAACCTCCAGCTCCTGCACACCACACCACCCACTTTTCAAAATGCTGAAGTCCTATTTTCTGTCCTACCCATAAGAAACACCAAGAAGATCAATATAATATGCTGCTACATACCTCCAGGCAACAACTCACTCATAATAGAAGACGTCTTACAATGGACAAAGGACAATCTACCTCAGGAAACAATCCTACTAGGAGAACTTAACACCAACTGGGCAGCCTGTAACTCCAGCAGCTCATCTACACATATCAATCTATATAGGTTCTCTTAACTAAGTGAAGAACCAACTAGAATAAATAATAAAACAAAGAAAGAATACGTACTGGACTGGACACTAACCAACTATCCCAAACAAAACTATACAGTAGGCTGTCTCCCAGATGACCTAAGTGATCATCTCCCCACCTTCCTACTCCACAAACACTCCAATCACCCCAAACCAGTAGTCTACAAACTCATATGAGATGACCATAACCTTATCCCACAATACCTAAATAGTGTTTTAAGCCACTGCAACTGGGAACCACTATGGACACTTGGGTTAGACCAGGCATTAGACTTCTTCAATACTACCTTCTCTAACATCCTAACAGTCTAGCTTCCAGCAGAAAGATCAGAGTTAAAGCCAACTATGCACCCTGGCTAAGTAGGGACACCAGAGCCTTAGTAAAAGCCAGAGATAAAGCCTGGAAAACTGGCAAAACCCCTAGTTCCAGGCAATACTATCAACACTTTAGAAATAAGGCAAAGGCTGAATCTAAAATAATGAAACAAAACTACTTTCTTAGCGCCCAAAGGAAATATTCAAATAATCCACAAAAATTCTGGCATGCCATTAACTCCATATTAAAGCCAGGCAAAACCACTACTCCAGCACCCAGCTCTACTAACAATACCCTAGACATAGCTTCTCAATTTAATAACCATTTTACTAAATCCATTTTAGCCCTGTCCAGTCAAATAACCAAAAACATTCTACCTCAATCACCCCCTCTTTCAGCCTATCATGAGTGCCCACCTCAACTATCAAAATCCTCCTCCTAAAACTAAAGCCAACCACATTGGCAGCTGATAACATACCTGCTGCATACCTAAAAATGGTTAGTGACTCCCTATCATATCCTGTCTCCATCCTAATCAACCGCTCCATACTAGAATCCTACATACCCAAATTCTGGAAAGTATCTCACATCATTTCTCTCCATAAAGGAGGTAACTCCTACGAATTCTCCAACAACCGACTTATTGCCATCCTTTGTCCCCTATGCAAAATTCTTGAGAACTGCATCAACGTGCAAGTGATGACATTTCTTAACACACACAATCAACTATCTACCACACAACACAATTTGTGTCCACATCACAGCACTACCACAGCCCTTCTATCCTTCACTAATCATATAAACCTTCACAGGAATGATAACAAATATGTATCAGCCATTTTCCTAGACCACTCAAAAGCATTTGATATGGTCTCCCACTCCATTTTGCTAGACTTACTAACATCATTATCCTTCACCTCCTCTACTATAGCCTGGTTCAGAAGCTACCTATCTGACAGGCAACAATCAGTCCAGTAGAAAGGAACTGTCTACACAACTCCCAACCACCATAGGAGCCCCACAGGGCTCTATACTGGGCCCACTGTTGTTCTCTATTTTCACAAATAACCTCAATAGCTCTACACAATATGCCACACTCATACAATATGCAGATGATTCAACCCTGATCTGCTCCACCTCATCTCCCACCACCCTACATGCACTCACTCAAGATACCTTTAACTCAGTAGAAAAATGTATATTAGGTATCCAACTAATTCTAAATCCCGAAAAGACAAAACTGCTACTATTTGCCCCTAATAGATAAAAAAAACCTCTCCTTTACCATAACATCTAAGGACGGCACCACCATCTCCCCTTCTAACCACACCAAACTTCTGGGCATTGAAATAGACAATAATCTCCACTTTGATGTTCACATCTCATATACCATAAAACTAGTACACAAAAAGCTAGGCTCCCTATACAGGCATAAGTCCTTTCTCTCACAAAAAGCAAGAGTCACTCTTGCACAAAGCCACCTCATCTCAATTCTATTATACGCAGCACCAATCTTTACCCAAATCAGACAATGTAACCTAGACAAACTAGAATCATGCTACAATAAAATAGCCACGTTTGCTACTAACTCAACTGGGTCTATATTAGAACACCGAACGTTCAAAATTTTGAGTGTTCTAATATCGACCCATTTTCAGTGAATGCTGAAAATATCGAAGAAACAGAAAACCGAATTTTTTCCTAGGGAAAGAATTTGGTTGTCCATTTCTGTTGCTTCAGTATTTTCAGCGCTGTGGTGGAAAGTTATGGGTCGAGTTCAGGTAAGTGTGCGATTGTGTGGATGTGAGGGTTAGGGTGGGTTAGGTGAGTTAGGGTTAGGGCGCAGGTCATGTAAGTGTAAGATTGTGTGGACGTGAGGGTTAGGGCGGGGTAGGTGAGTTAGGTTTAGGGCGCGGGTGAGGTGACGGTGCGATAGTGATGGACCTTGGGGTTTGGGTTAAGGTAAGTGGATAGTTAGTGGTGTATGTATAGTTTAATGTAGGGTTAGGTGTAAGAGTTTAGGTGTATGTGTGTGGATTACTGTTTGTTTGGTGTGTTTGTGTTGTGCGTATGTGTTTTGGAACATCACATTTTTTTCCCTAGGAAAAAATTTGCTGCTCTGTATGTTCGATGTTTTAAATTTTTGATTCATAGGGTTCGATATTAGAACACTCAAAATTTTGAACGTTTGGTGTTCTAATATAGACCCATTTAACCTATAGAACCCATCACTGTACTGCACTAAAAGAACTAAAATGGCTTGAGCCACCACAGCTACTTAACTATCACCAGCTGGGCACAGCCTACAATATTCTCAAATATCCTGAAAAAAACCCTCATTATCCAACCTACTTACTGTCTATACTGCAAACTGGTACCTAAGATCTAGTGAAAAATCTCTTCTCTACATCACCAAGGTTAACAATAATGCAGGGAAAGCACTCTACACCCACACCATTGCCAGAAATTGGAACTCTCTTCCCCTAACCGTGTCCACTGCCCCCTCCACATCCATATTCAAAAACTCCCTCAAATCACATCTTCTTAGTACGTAGTTATGCCCTTGTATCACATTACCCTACCCACATTGCTATTAACTCCCCAAACTCCTCTCTGATCACATGCTGGATCTCTGATCCCCTGTAAGCTTGGTCATCTGAAAGGGTACTTTTAAATGTAGAATCTTACTTGATATATTTTCTTCTCTTACCAATGTTTAACTGACATTGTCTTTTTATCTATGTTCTATATCTTCTTTTACCTGGAGGGTTTTATTAATGTCTTGTTTTATTACTATGCTCAGCATACATGATGTAACCTGTTTTGTGTATTATGCTGGATGTGCTGCATTTGTATAACTTGATGCTAGAGCTTTTCTCCCCTGGCCTCCACTGAAAATGGACCTGGTCCAGTCAGAATTTCCCGGTTAACAAATGTAAAATAAATAAATAAATAATAAAATAAGACAGAGATTCAGGTCGTAGCCTGCTATAGGTCCCCAACCATGTCCCAAGACTCACACTCCACATTCCTAAGCACCCTGGAGAATATTAGGGTCCAACCTAACACTCATACTGGGCAACTTCAACTACCCCTCCATTAACTGGGAAAACTACTCATATACCAATACAGTTGCTCAATGCTTTCTGGAATTCATTAATTCCAATGGTCTGTACCAGCTCGTTCTTACCCCACTAGAGGTAGCAACATCCTTGACCTGGTCATTACTAACATGGGCGACTGTTGCTCTACACCAATAGTTGACTCCTCCCTGGTTAGATTTGACCACAAACTAATCACCTTGGAAATCCACATCCCACCCACCCCACCCACAAAGGTAACCGCCATGAAAAACTTCTCCAAAGCTAACTTTGGGCTCCTAAAAACAGAGGTGGCTAACTTCACGGCACCCATGCAAATGGAAAATAGTTGCATGACCGCCGAATTATACAATAATGCACTGTACGAACATGTACACAAATGCATGGCTCTCACCATACCCAATAGAACTAAGACTCTTTCCTCAAAAAAAGGAAGCCAATTTGGTGGTCCCCTGCCATAAACAAACACTAAAACAGAAGGAGGAAACTGATGCAAAATAAGGCGAAGTCCCAAGACTGGAAAAACTCCCTTATCTGTCTCAACAAAAGGTTGAGATCCCTCATCAAATCCTCTAAAGCTGGCTACAAAAACAGAATTGCAGCATTGCAGCAGATAGTAAAGACAACCACAAGGCCTTCTATAGTTATGTAAAGAATCTCCATGGCAATACCCAGATTTGCTCTGAGCTACTGCACAATGGTAATGCCAACAGATATTGCCAATATACTGGCCGACAGACTCAGTGCTTACTTTACCCCTTCCCCCAAAGGAACAATCACAATACCAGTAGATTGCCAGGCACCCTGTATTACTGCTGCACAGGTTAAAACAGCACTGTCCAAGGCCAGGAATACAGCTTCTATGGGACCTGGCAATATCCCTGGCTGTGTTCTACATGAACTAGAGTGAACTGGCACCTCACCTGTGTGCCCTGTTCAATCACAGCCTCACCTCAGGCTTTGTCCCTACTGAATGGTGCACTGCTACAGTCATCCCTCTCCACAAAGGAGGAGCAACCACAGACCCCGGGACGTATCACCCAGTTAGCTTGATGAGTCTGATATGCAAAGCAATAGAATGCATCATCATGGACCTAATAAACGAGGAAATAGGGAATCTCTAAACTCTGGATCCTATACCATTTGGTTTTGTGAAGGGTCGATCATGCCTGCCCAACTTCTTTGAGTCAGTCACCAGAGCTGTGGATGAAAGCAAGTTGGTTCATGCAGCCTTCCTTGACCTGGCCAAGGCCTTTGATACCATTCCCCACTCAAGAATCATAAAAAAACTCACTAAGCTAGGCATCAACCCCTATATCACTAGGTGGGTTGCAAACTGGCTCACAGATAGAACCCACAGTGTGAAAGTAGCTGACTCCAAGTCAGACTGCTGACCAGTCATGAGTGGAGTCCCCCAGGGTTCGGTCCTGGGTCCTCTCCTGTTTAGTATCTACTTCTCTGAAGTCCAGGCCAACACAAAGGGACTCTGGCTGACAAAGTTCACAGACAATAGCAAGTTGGGAGCTATTATTAACTCCCTAAGTGATGTTGACATCCTACAGAAAGGCCTCAATGACAACAACGACTGGTGTCAGAACCATGGCCTTAAGCTCAATGCCAAAAAATGTGTCATTATCCCCCTTGGGAAAAACCTTGTTCCCTTGAATTACCACGCTGATGGTAGTCCACTGAACACAGAAGGCATTACAAGAGATCTAGGAACACAGGTTGACAACAACCTCTCTTTTGACCACCACATTGCCACTGTGGTCAGCATCTCATTACTAAGGGTTTTGCATCCAGGATGAAAGAGGTCATTGTCTCCTCAACTCTTAATGCCCCATTTAGCATGTAAACAATTGTTCTATATGGACAGACTCTGACTTACAAAGCCATGTCTGACCCAGCTCTGTTAGAAATGCTACATCTAAAGAAATACCAATCCTCCCTACCACACACACAGAGACCTCACTCTCACCTCATTATCAAAATCAACAACATGCTGGAGGGACAGGTTCATAACCCACAGACTGCCCATGCTATGGAATAGAAATCTTGATGAGTGGATGAGAAATAGAAAATTCAAAATGTTGCCCAATGGCATGGAAGGGTGGGAAAATAGGCTATATTAAGCCCAATAGGTGGGAGAACAGCATAATCTATTGGAGTTCTGTCTCTGACGGACTCTACGGTATGAGTTGATGAGGGGACATTCTGGAGTCCAGGGTCATGGTTAAAACATGAAGATAGACTGCTCTGAGACCAGCTGGCAATCAAACTCACCAGTACTACTGGTATCCCCCACACAAGTGAGCAGTGTTGCCACCACCATGATGATGTGAAGAGGTGAAAGAAGGATCTCTTGGACACCTGGGTCCATGAAGCTCAGGCAGGGAATGCCCAACAAGTATGTAAATACTTTTACCTCTGTTTCACCAATATCTAATCTGAATGTCTGCTAAACTGGTATGCATAATGGTGTGCTTCTCTCCATACAGCTGCAGAGGAGAGGGCTCACAACATCAAGGGGCATGCCGAGTGCTTGGCCAGGTTGTGCCGTGAGTGTGGTGAGTATGGATGTATTATGCTAACTGTAGTGAAATAAGCAAGAAAGAGTAAATCATTAACTGCAATAAAGTATATACAGTAAAGTTTGTATTGCAATAAATGTAGAATTAGAGCTGTAGTGCAATAAATGAATAATGCCAACCATAGTGCAACAAAAACATGAAACAATACCATATCTGCATTCAAGTATATAAATAAAGTCTGTAGTGCAATAACTGTGGAAGTAGAGCTGTATTGAAAGACCTGAATAATGACAACTGTTGACCAATAAAATCTTGAAACAATATTAGAAACTGCATTAAAGTATATACAATAAAGTCTGCAGTGCAATAAGTGTGTAGTTAGAGCTGTTTTACAAGACATGAAGAATGCTAACTTTTCTGTAATAACACATGTACCAACACCAGTAACACCAGGGCACATTTTGTACATCAGGATTGTCTTGTCTTAACCATTGCACTACAACTGTATACGTTCAGGCTATAATGTAAGCTGCTGCACTCAAATATAGCACTGTAATAGCTGTATAATGAAGATATAATGGCTGCCAAATGTCTTGTGTAACACATACAGTACCATTCCAGGCTATTTCTATCCCAGTATTTTTCACATAATGGTCTGTCATCCACAGACAGCAGGTAACAAAGGTATATAGGTGAGGTAGCCCACTCCATGCTGTGATATTGTTTGTTGACTTCACAGATATTTCAAACCAATAACAAGATATTGTGTACACCTACATTCTATAAACTAATCTATAGATTACCTACCATCTCTGTCATGCTTGTATTTCATGCATGTGTGACCTACTACCACTGCAGTCTAGTAAAAAACTGTAGTACGACTACCAGGTCATAGATTGGTTTCAGGTGAGCTTTAGGCAAACATTAGTTAAATGCTCTGTCTCTAGTACATTTTGCCACATGCAGACCAGGGTTTGAATCTAGTGCTATGTAGCACTAAATATTACAGTATCAGTCACATAATGTTTACAGATTCTCTCTCCACAGGAACTACAGGCAAATGGGTGAGGTTGCCAATATTATGAGTAAATAATTGTGTGTTTAGATGTCACTGACTGTTAAAATCATTAGCAAGAATGTGAAAATATAGCATAACATAAAGGAAATATAAATAATAATAAAATAAAATGAAATAAATAAAATGTGTAATCTTGGTATGTCTGTATGCCTGGAGTGTCTGTTAAAAGTTGCTGCAGCCAATTTATCCATTCCATGCAAATGTCCTCTGCAGTCACTGCTATTGGGTTCTATCCCCAAGCCTACCAAGCAAGGCATGATAGTTGTTTAGTGTCTGTACCGTACACATACATGTCTCTCAAGTGTCACGCTGTCACATAATGTAATTAGTAGTACGTAATCCATCTGTCATGGGATTACCATCAAAATGATTACCTAAACTGCAAAGTATCACTACATCAGCCCACAGTACACCTTGGTAGTTATACAGGTCTGTGTAGTCATATACCTGCAGTTGTTACTGCTTGGCCCATGCTGCCCCACATGAATAGCTTGAGAGGTATGTATGTACTACATCAGCTATGATTTGTACACATAAAGAAAGGCAGACCTGTAGAGCAGATGGTAGTACTGTTGTCAAGTAAATAGCCTATAATGGTACTAATGGACTGTTTCTCTCTCTCTCTCTCTCTCTCTCTCTCCCACCCTTATTTTCATTTATTTATTATTGTTATCCATTTGTTATGGTTTACTATTAATATATGTTGTTAAATAAACTGTATTTTGGGCATGTGTATTATTATTGTTATGTATTATAATGGTTGCTTATTAACATATCTTACTGAATTACCTATTTTGTTTTTGACCTTATGCTGTAACTGTTACTGGCATGCTGTTAACATACTAACTTTTCTGTCATTTATTGTTGTGTTTCACATAATATGCATTGATATGTAATTGGGTTATTTCCAGTGTCCTGGCATGCTGTTATTACTAACAATGTTTTATTCATAACTAACCTATACTTATTGCCATTTCTCCATCATCACAGCTCGTCAGAGTAGGCCAGTTTCCAGTGATCCACCTTCCTTGCCTCAACTGGCCGTGGCACTGGGTCCTAGCTCATCTGGGACCCAGGCTGGTGGTGCCCCTCCACTGCCCCTGCACCACCTCTGGCATTGGGTGGAACTCCCTCAAGGGATGGGGCCTGGCCTCCCCCTTGGAGTGCTGGCAGAGGAACTGCAGTCACCCAAGAACAACAGCCAGTTATGGTGCACAGGATCATTCATCAGACCTATGAACATCGCCTGTGCCAGATTGAGGGCACAATAGCCAACCTGGTATGGCAGACTGTCCCTGGAGCCCCGCCTCCAGCACTGACACCTTCAGGGCAGTGAAGGAGCAGTGTCAGCTGCCCATGGGTGGGGATGTCAGTCACACTGCTACCATCTGGAGGCACATTGATCTCTGATTCCACAACACCCTTTCCATTCAAGGTGTTTACCCTCCTCATGTGTCACACACTGCCCTTGGCTGCTGTCTTGTCTGTCTGCTATCACATTCTTTCCTACCCAACTTACCTCCCCACATGTACCTATGTCGCTTCCCCAACATTCCGCTCTCTCCTTAAAAAAACGGGAACCTGTCCCACAAAAAATAATTCCCCATGCATAGATCTCCATTTTGAACACGCGTCCACTGGACACAACTAATTTGGTCCAATTGGCTTGACAACACATTTATGTTGTCCTCACACCTTTCTCTGGGGTTTGAGAGTCCATATTCATCTACAAAACCTGTCAAAATGTGCAGCTGTTGCTGTACAAAAACTGGATAGCTATGGTTCTTTTCTACACCCGTCCTGCACATCCCTACCTGCTTTTCACATTGTTTTTTACCCCCTGCTTGATCCCATGTCACCACTTTCTTATCACCCCCTTTTTCTTTTCTTTATATTTTTTTAGCGTGGGTTTGCATGGATTTGCACTGAGCGGTGCACCTCACCACTTGACTTAGCTCAGCTTAAATGAGCTTTAATGAGCTTTAATGACTACATGTGTCTAATGCATAGTTACTCACATGTAGACAATAAACACCTCGGCCAAGTGTCAAACCCAGGCCCCTCTCTACTATAGCACACTGCATTATCCCATCTCACTACACACATTTTAGGTTAGGTAAGTGTTACCAGCAAAACATACTGCTTTCTACTTACAGTCAGTATGCATGTAACTGTAATAAAAAAAATAATGTGATAACTGGGAGTGTACCCTGGACTCTGGTGCAATAATAAATAATAATAAAGACATGCAAATGGATGTAAGTGAAGCCTGTGATAGCAGGTATATGTTCCCTTTTATCAGCAACTTGTGGAAAAACATCTGCTAAGGCAGCAATGGCAAAGTACTGTACATGTACTACTGGGACCGTGGTGCAGAAATACAACCATATAAAGCCACATGCATAGTCATGGATGTAGAAATGTTTCTCACAGCCTGTATATGTGCACATATATCTTGCAAATAGACATGCTTTTGCAGTGTTTCAGTAGCTCAGCCTGTCAAATGTCTTCCATGCAGTACACTCTGCCACAAACACAGTCCTGGGTTCAAATCAAGTGTTGTCGCACTTTAATTACATTATTGTGAAGATAGCAAGTAATGACTGAGTCATGCAATCCTACTCCCCACAGGTTACTGCTACTTAATTAACTGCTATCCAGTTTTGCAAGACAAAGGCCTGCAGACAGAGACACAATGCATATATCCATATAGCCTAACTATATGTTGCCTACTACTCTGTTATTCACACTGTTGCATAACAGACATACCTTAAGCACATGCCCCGATTGTACTATATAGAATACCCTTACCCTGACTCTGCTGTAACAATAGGCCTGACACAGCTGTCACAGTGACACGTACACCTTGCTGTCCACCAATGTGTTCTCACTCCCCCTATGTGTTGTAGGCTGCAGCAGCACCTGCAGCCTGTACCATACACAACTGTATGTAAAGGTAGCTGCTACAGACCTACCATACCTCCCAACCCCATAGAACAAGGGATCCAGACACAGCTATACTTAATGTAGGGGGTGGGGCAAAGCCCGAGAAATAGGGTCATGTTTAGCAGTTTACACCTATAAAGATAGTAAGTTGATAGAATAGCAGCTATTGCAGTAGCATGCATAGTCTGTTGGGTATGAAGTGTGACACACAAATGTGTCTCTTCCCTTACTGACCTCAACCCACAATGCTTGCCAGTGCACTGCCAAATGATTACAATGTCATGCGACACAGACCACACATATGAGGCACAACTGTGGACATACTTCACAAATCTCTACAGTGGATGGTATTTTTACCTACCCTCTGTGCTGTAGTCACCACACCTCAGTAATGCTCATCTCAAAAACTAAGAAAGGGCCCAAGGCCTACATGAAGGCCTTATATATTGCACTAGGGTGGCAAGTCATTGGCTAATGATAGTGCAATACAGCTGTTTTGGCTGCAAGTAGCAATTATGAGCCACAGATTGGTGCACAGGCAATTACCTGCTAATGAGCAGTACCTTAAAAAGGCAAGCAGATGGTTATGGGGAACTGGTCTGTATGAGACTTAACATACACAGAGAGTGTATTATCAAAAGATTACTGGAAGCAAAGTTCAACAAAGGAGTACCACACTCCACCAGGTATGTAATAGATTTCTCTATATATCAGGATGCAGATGGGAGGATGGAGGTATGGGGAATAGGGATTACAGCAGTAAGCCTGACTTAGATCTATGGTAATGACATGCCATTTATACTCTGCTGTCCTACACCCACAGGCATGCCTCTCAACTGTCCTTGATTTCAATCACATCTCAGCTCTGTCCCTGTCCATCCTACCTACAATGGTCACCTAGTAAGAAAGCTAGTGGATTACATGTAGTACATAGTGATAGTAAGGGAGGGTGTACACCCCTGTATCATCAAACAATATATTGTAATTCACCTCTTCTCATTCTGTCCATGTCTGACATAATTAGTTCTAACATTGTAAAACTGTCCCTGAATGTCCCTGATGTACTCTGGCTAAGTCTCTGTTGCTGTTGACATTTGTCCCGGTTTAGTTGAGAGCTATGCCTAACATACTTGTAATCCTCCTACAACAAGAACTTAGGGCAAAGCCATAATTAATAAGGGTACAAAGGCCCAAACTCAGCAACATTGTTTATATATTGCTTGTACAAAGTAAGAACGTGAATAGACTAAACTAATATTACTATAGCATAGTTGCGTTCTGAAGGGTATGACTGTCCCCATATGGTCATTGTAATAGCACACTGCTATTTGTCTGACAGCAGCTGCATGACATATTAGTGTGAGTTTGGCCATAGGGGACACACCACAGTAGACTGCAGTGATGTGTGTAAGAACATACAGCAGAATTTTACACGGCACACAGGGACATACCCAGTATTGATAATATCTTGGTGATAACCACACATGTAGCGTGTTGACAGACAGTGGGATATGACATGTGAGGGAGCAGTGGATAGTGCAGACCAGTATGGGTGTGCTGGATTTGTACATAGCAGACATCCACGTATCTGGTCCTGTAATGTGTTCTCCTCTTGTTGTCTTTCAGGAACCATGTATCGCAGGAGATAAGCACCCTTCGCAACTGTGGAGAATGATATTATACTGGATGGACAGAGACACCACCATCAGATCTTGCTGTCCAGGGATAGGCACAATTGGGAACATCAGGCAGGATTGTGGGTAGACCTTGTGTGGGCTGTCAATCAGATTGGCCAGCATGACAGGACCCTATGGGCACATACGACACCGGGCCACAGATATGATGAATGCTGCATGACAAAGGGCAGCTACTGTTACCAGGGATCATGCCACTACTGGTGGAGGTCCTGGGATGGAACGATCACTGTCATTCACAGAGGAATTCCTAGTAAACCTGGGAACAACCAACAGCTCCCTGGCATCCATAACACCATACATAGTGTAGGTGGCTGCCACAGTGCCCGCAGAAGAGGAGCGTCCGGATAAGCTGACTGTGTTCACCAGTGAAATACTGTATCAGTCATTGTGGCAGGCTGTACATACCAGTACATGGGTGTCAGGTCTATCTGCATTAGGGGAGTGGTGGTTGGGATTTTTGCTCAGTTGTGCACACATACTCAGAATGTCAGCAATATAGCCATTATCACAGTAGCTACTGTACATGTGGATATATGCACAAATTAACTTGTAGTGCTGCAACAGTTGGTGGTGCTGACAATACCTCACATTTTCATAGGTCCATTAGGTGTGGCCCAAGTCCGTGGTCCCGTACCTGGTAAGTGTGATACTGTTGTGTTAAAGATCATATATACCCTAAGAAAGTTAAGGGCTGTCATTTTGCCCTATGTACAACTGTTGTGCTTAGTCAGAGTAGAATATTTGTATGTTCCATTCTGGAACAGTTAACTACAGTGCATAGAGTGGGTAATCACAGCTGTAATTGTACTCACATTAACACATTTGCACTTATAGTTATGAGCAACTATGTAGCCTGCTATACATAAGGCAAGTACTCCAAGATGCCTGATAAAACACAACAGGGAGATGGTACATACCTGTGTCAGTGATACTACTACTGGCATATCATTCTCAAGATAGGTGTAGTGGGTTTTATGTTTAGTTCTATCACATACACTGTCATATTGCATACCTTACAGGTGTATTGAACTGGCAAAATTAACTGGATGTAGCTGAAGTGCTTGTTATAATGGGCCAGACTTGTCTGTGTATGTTGTGAGTTTGTCTGTTGTGCATGGGAGCAGAGATGTGCAGATGTGGGAATTGTAATGCAGTTGTGGATCCTCATCTGTATGAGTTTGTGTCATTTACCATACATAATAGTGCAGGTAGTAATGTACTGCTGTTTTGCTTCTTACAGGTGACCGGTGGGGTTGGAGTCTGTCCCCCTCACAACCTAATGTAAGTGTGTCATTGGATGCTGATGACAATGGTGGCCATAGTGAGGCACAGGTGGGGTTGTCAGTGGCTGAATCTGTTAAATCCCTCTTCTGCCTCCATTGTCACCGCATGCCAACACATACCCAGTCCCCAGAGGCCACAGATATCAGACAGTCAGAAGGTGGTGACATTGAACAGGACAGTGTGACAACTATGGCATCAGTGAGTTTAGACACTGGCCATAGCCAGAGAGTTGGTGAGGTCCCACACAGGCAGATTGACAGGGGTGCTCCTAGGATTATTGCAGTCCATCCACCACCTGTTGCATGTGTCACATCACGGTTCACTTGTCGCATGTTTTGGACCATCATGGATGCACAGGTATGTTCTGAACACAACACCAGATGGCTGCTTAGGGTTATGGATGCAGCACAGTCTGATATACGTGATTGCCTCCACTGTATTGCGGACACCCTGGATCGATTCAGTGTTGTAGTGGATAAACAGGTGGTCTGAGACAGTGTCTGTCTGTGACCACACATTGTCTGTGCTGGAACATCTGGTTGGAGTGGGTCATTGGACACATGGACAAAGTTCAGCAACACCATCTGGTGGGAGTCCACCTGGCCATGCACCATCAAGCTCCTGTAGTGGCAATACCTCCAGTGCTACATAGGGAAGTGTACTGTCCACACCAATAAATGGCAGGCCATGGGCATGTGGTTCTAGGTGTTCTCGGGGGGACACAGCCCCAGCATTTTGCAGTGATCATCAAGTAGTAGCACTGCATCTGACCTTGGGCATGGTGGTGCTAGTGCTACTCCTGGAAGAGCAAGTATATGTGTTCATGGCTGGAGACACAAGCTGTCCACTCTACCATGTATGGTCCACAATTGTCCAATATACACATGTGTAGGGATAGCACTGGGCTTGACTGTATACATGCACACACTCAAACACCACTGTAGCATGCAGGTCACTAACAGACACACAAGGCATCTCTCCATGGTCCGTCTAACCTGCACCCCTTCCTTAATCACACACATGATGTCACCTGTTTGGCATAGCCTGGGTCTCTAGCACCCCCACACCACACCCTGTGCATGTGGTGCTACCTGTGCCACATCTCTGCCATCCATGCCATTGATGCAGGGAAATGCAAATATGTGTCTGATGCACAGGGTGACTATATTACTTTACATGTACTTGTGTAGTACAGTATTGTTTTGCTATGGCACTTGTGGGCCACTACAGGCATTGTATGTTGGCATGTGTCATGACTACACATCAAACATTGTGTATCTTTGTTGCATGGTGTTAGACTGGAGATAGTGTTGCAAAATGACAGGTGTGTCATGGACCTGTGTATGTGTCTGTTCCAGGAGTCTGAGGGGTTAAACAATGGACACATGGTGGCAATACAGCTGCACAGGTTGGCATGGTGGCACAGCAGAAATATGATATCAGCAAGGTAAGGCTGTATACATGCATGGCTCCCTAGGTTCATATGTGTATAACAGTTGGGGGCTGTCAGCATAATCAAGCATTCATACATTGTGACAAGGTCTGCTACCCTCGATACATGTGGGTTTTCTGAAAGTACAAATCTAAAAGGTGGCAAGACATCAGTTATGCCTATGTGGAGGAGGGCAACTTAGAGGCCAGCAGCTAGTCTTATGCCCATAAAATCATAACCATTGCATAGAGATAGCCCACATAGATATATCCGTAGTGCTGTAAGGAGATATATTTATACACACACAGAGTTGGCTGATGTGAGATTAGATCCCCTACCTATCTACTATTACAAACTACAGCTTGCAGTACTTGTCGCATGTGCCACAGGTTATGCCTGTTGTATATGTGGATGCAGGCACAGTTCTTGTGGAGTACGCAAAGTGGCTTTGTGTTAGACAGCATATGTGGCCTGCAGAGTGATACTGCTTGGTACTGTTATCATGTCTAGTGTTCTAGGAGTAGGATACCTAGTAATATCCCTGTTATGCATGTACAGTTACCAGTATGGTTATATGTGGCTGTTTGGAGTTTGATAGGTGGACATGTGGCCAGGGACAATATGGCCTGTCCAAGGCATGCATTGTAACCATTGTACATAACACCACCTGCTCACCTGTGTCTGTCCACAGGGTGACATTCTGCAGGCACAGGGGTCTGTTGGTGAGTGGATTATGTACTGTTGTGGCCCTTATCTTGTTCCATCGGACAACTGTTGTGATGTATAAGTGCAGATAACTCCAGCATTCTGAGGGTATGTGGGGACATTTATACATCCACACACATATCTATATAAATGTATGCAACAGTGATGTCTCCTTAACAGTTGCTGTGTGTGTACCTTATGTAAATGTGCTATGTAGATATATTTGGAAAGTCTATGTACCATTGTACTTTATATATATATATATATATATATATATATATATATATGTACATATGTATATATCATTATCATATATATATATATATATATATATATATATATATATATATATATATATATATATATATATATGTATATATCGTTATCATCTATATATATATATATGTGTGCCACATACTGATAGATACACTAATTATGCATGAGGGGATAGGGAGAGACAGATATGTATATGTAGCTGTGTGTATGTACAGACATATTTCCACATAGCAGGTCTTTGGGTGGAAGAGGCAACAGACCTGGTCTCAAGTTAGTTAAGTGTAAGAGCATGTCCATTGTAACTGTCAGTACTTACAAGGTGATGCCAGGCCAGAGCTACCTGTACTCCAGTCTGGGATTGTGTGCTACAGACCATTGGCTGCTGCACCTGCTTCCACAGTACAGTACTTCCCTGATATTGTCTAAGGCATTCCACAGCTGTTTGCTGTACTTAATATGTGACTGATGCCTCTCAACTGTACAAATATTCACAGAATGTCCTGAGTGTTGCCTCATGTTTTTGGTCCATTATTCATAGCATTGTGGTTTTCAGGCATATTAGTGGCACATCATTAAATATTTAAATTAAAATATAATGATAGAGACATTTGAGTTTCAGACTCCATACAAATCAGGAGATTCATGGTAATGCAAGACCTGTTATTCTATCAACTGTCTACATTTGTAAGAGCAATATTTAAAACATGTCCCTATGTTTGGGCCTTTATCCCACTGTTATTCATGGCTTTGTACAGATATCTTGCTCAAAGAGGTTGAGAGGTATGATGTGACTGGGGCACAAATCATAACACCACACATAGTGTGACAATATGCAAATCTCTCACTGTACATGTTTTTGCAGAATGCCCAGCATTCCGCCCCATATGTCTGCTCTGTTCCTCACACAGTTGTGGTTTTCCAGTAATATACTGTACAATGCAGTCGTTGAATTGTTGTAACTACTGATACATTTAAGTGATGGCCTTTACATCCTGTAGCTAATCTGACCTGTTGCAACTTGCTAGTATACTAGCCACCTTCTAGGTTACTCAGAGCACATGTAAATGTCTGTCAGTAGTTTTGGTCCTTTGTCCCCCCATTCTCTCTGGCTTTGTCTAGCTTTCTTGCAGTACCACACTGAGGGCATAGCATTGTGGTTTTCAGGCATATTAGTGGCACATCATTAAATATTTAAATTAAAATATAATGATAGGGACATTTGACAAATGACAGATTCATGGTAATGCAACCATACAAGTACCTCACATGCAAAAGATGTAGATGCTGCTTGATTCAAACCATCAGCACCATCACCCATGCTAATGTCCCTAGCCCAGTGAGCCACACCAGCCATCAGACAGAGAAGTTTCATTCCTCATACTATCAAGAGCATACAGATATGTATTGTCACCCCTGCATTATGTGGGAAATACAATGTGTGGCCATGTTCTATGTTACATCCCTGGAATTGCCTGGTTTTCTGATATATCATTGCAGACGTACTGTTACAGCAGTTGTATGAGAGCACTGATGTGTTGGAGCTGGGGGACCACCAGCCCATGCTCTGCTGGCATACACAGTCATGCAACTGTTCTGTGACCCCACTGTTTGGCATTTCTCTTGAATAATGAAGTTAGGTTTCCAGCCATGTGGTCTAGTGAATATTATGGGGCAAATACTATTGGACAGAGTATATGTTGTCCCAAGTGGCTGTTAGATCTCTGCAAGAAGCCCAATAACCCACTATATTCTCTTGCATATGTGCAACTGCTCCATACATATGCTACCATATTCTAGTACCCTTTACCAGTGGTGAATAGTTGTGTGACTTACCTTGCAAATGCAACAGTTGACAGACCTGTAGTTCAGGGCTGACTCTGTCTGATGCATGCAATTTACAGTCAATACATGGTGAGGTACAGGTTGCGTGGGCTGACTGGCATAATTTTTACTGATATGTATGTGAGTCAGATTAAGGTGTCAGTCTCTATGGTCCTAGGTTGTCAGTGCATGTGCTATGCGTTGTCTCTTGGTCAAGGTCAGGGCATACTGGCACGCCTACAGGGACAATCTCAGGAGTTTCCTCCTCGGAGCTCAGAGTCCCCCTGTGGGTGTTGCTGTGGCGACCTAGGCACTGGTGGAGGGCTGTGTATCCCTTCCCTTTGCTGATCCTCCTGCAGATGTTTCCACAGGATCATATTGTGTAGCATGGCACATACTGTGAACATCTGTGCACATGTGGCTGGAGAGTACTGCAAGGCTGCACCAGCTATATTGAGGCACCTAAACCATGACTTCAGCAGCTCAAACACACTCTCTATGATGTTCCCAGTTTGTGCATGTGCCTCATTATGGCATTCTTCTGTGGGTGGGTGTACATTTCTGATGGGTGTCATCATCCAGGGTTCTAGTGCATAGCCAGCATCGCCCAATAAATAGCCGTGTGGGATGACCCCCTAGCAAACCTCTCGTACAGCTGTGATGCATGCCAGATATGGGAGTCTTGATAACTGCCAGGGCTGCCAGCATACACATTCATTATAATGCCCTGGACATTGCACATGATCCAGCAGTTTATGGAGTGATACCCCTTGGGTTGATGTGAATTCTACCCTTTTCAATGGGTGGTGCCTTGATGTGTACATGAGTTGAATCTATGGCACCCAGTACCTCAGGGTAGTGTGCTACATGGTAGAAGTGTTGCATACTGCTGGCCATCACCTCAGGGGTGAGGGGAAAATAAATGTGCTCACTGGCATGTGGTAGCATGGCATCCAGGAACTGGTTGAGCCCCTGGATGCTGATGCCTGTGAGACTTCCATCATGTCCCCAGTTGGTCCTTGGAATGTACTCGTATCTAGTATCCTAAGAGCTGCACATACCTTTGTTTCCACTGAGATGGGTTCCCCTCTGTTGGCTCTGGGTCTGAGTTCAGGGTGGCAGAGCTCAGTGAGTTCTTGTAGTATGTCCCTGTCCACTCTGTAGCGCTCTACAGTCTCCAGCTCATGTAGCCCTTGGAAGGTTGCCCTGGGCCTGAACACTCTTCTCCTTCTCAATCTAGGCCTATAGTCAGCAGCAGCAGCAGCAGCATTGACCTCAGCATCTGGCACATACATATATAGCAGACCTGCAGCAGTCCCTAGCATTTCCTTCAGTTAAAAGCCCCAAGTCTGTACTTCACTGGTGCAGACCATGAGGATGAAACAGACTGTAGGGTTTCTGCAACCTTTATAATGCTCTGCTGTAGGTGCAGCCTTTGTGATTGGCAATTTATGATGCATTCCACCTGCCAAATACATCATTAAGGACTGTTAATGGCCCTAGTTCAAGTGGAACAGGGATCATCAGTAATTATGCTTTCATTGCCTTTCTCAGCCAATTTTATTAACAGCCTTTCATGCTAAGCACTGTGGCATGCCATGCAAACACGCACCTCAAAGGTAAACGGTGCTCACCACTCAGTGCACATGCCCCCATGAAAGGTCATACTGAGCACAGCAGTGCACCATACAGACACGCTCAAACACACTGAAACACATGCCCGGAAGGTAAACATAGCTTAGCAGACACTGTACAATACCCCTCCCTACTTAGCAGAGTGGTACACCATGCAAACAGGCACCACTGAGTTCCAATGAGCTTACAAGACTGTGGACACACCACTGTTTGATGTTAGCTACCTCTTCTATGGAGACCAACATGGTTGTCTGCCTACATGGATGCCCATTTGTGCTATTCAGTAATCCCAACTCATTTGCATAGAGATCCGTGCACACAACCTGGGAATTACATGGTTCCAGGCCCTGCCTTCTTAGCAACCACAGCAGTCTACCATGGTACATACTCCACACAGGGTCCTATAATGCATTACTGTCACATACTGCTAATTTTCAGTTTTACACTTTTTAATTTTTTTATTTTTCTTAACAGCATGTGTGCAAACATAATCTGATTATTAAAAAAAGTTTTAATTATTTTCCATTAGGTTATGGATACACAGTGGATAGTTTTGCACATATCTGTGTCTGCTATGCTATTTCTGTCCTTCTAACTGCACTTTTACAGCTCCTGTTGTCTGTTTGACATCCTGTACACAGATTTTTTCTGTGAACATTTCAGAAACCAAGATGTGGTCTGCAGGACTTCCTATCTACCACGCTCATTTGCATCCAATTCACCTGCTTATGAGGTGATTTGCATGACAAGGACACTCCTGTGCAGAGATGATTGTGCATGCCCCTCAGCTCTGTTTACTGGATCACACACCTGCTTACCTTCATGTAAGCAGTGTGCCACTATGCCTACATGGAAAGAAAAAGTCAGTGTAGGCTTTATTATATTCCTTACATGTTTATTTTTTTTCTAATTAATGCTATGGATTAATATACTGTATTGTGACTTGTACCATTTTTACTATTTTTATGTTATAAACTTTATTCATGATCCATAGTTATAAAAAATTGTCCTTGGTCAGTAAAAAAAATCCAGATTTATGGCAACCAATAATCATGTAACTTTGCAGATTGTACTTATATATTTAACCACAAGCATATTTTCCCAGTCATGTGACACAAAGCCCTACAGCATGCTTGTTCTTGCTGCTGAGTGGCCTAAGGAACACATCCTTTCAGCAAAACTGGCCACTGCAGCACTATTACCCAATGTTGTACCTATTTGATCTTGTAACAACCCAGAGAAAAAACTTTTTCACTTTATCTTTATTTTATGAGCTATTTTAACACCTCAAAATTACTCTGATTGCTTCTTATACAATTTTAATATGTTTTCTGTAAAATGGCTGCCAATGGGGCTTAACGTATCAACATAATCTTATTTTTCTTCAAGCCTTTCTCTTTCTCATAATCCATTTCAAGTCTCCTTTATATAAGTCATGCTACACATAAGGAAGTAGTGGTGTAGTCCCATACCACTGACATATAATGAGATTGTTGTCAGTCACTGTCATCTGATATACCTTATGTAACAGGACTGCTTCTTTTATTTTATTGAATAGCCCTCATTCATGTGTGTCTCAGGGCTTATTTTATAGTATACTAAGGAGTTATACAGTTGCAATGAAAAGTAGAAAAATTGCATGACTTTGTTCAAAGTATCTTTTTGTAGCTCAAGATGATTGACAGTCCCCTCCCCCACAGTTTGGCAAATGTGTTGATACGTTACAAGAATTACAAGAAAAATATTTTCTGACTTTTCTCTAAATGTCAGACATGTTTGATACTACATTTTAAGTCATCTTAAAATTTGAAGCAGTATAAACAACAAACATTTAAAGTTTGAAGCTTAGTATTGTACTGTGAGTACTGTGATGCTGCTTATGTAAATTTATCAAAATAAGTGACAACTGCTTTTGAACTCTTGACTGGTGTAATTGCTCTGTTTTGGTATGAAATGCATGGCTACTTTGGAAGCAGCTGTGAATCAGTGCAAATTCTCTTCCTCTCTGCAATAAAATTAATGGAGAACATTTTCACGTCCTTTTTACAGCAGCTGCTGTGCTCCTGACATAAGCAGGATTTATTACACGTATAAGATTGTCAGCAGTACCTGACTACAAGTTTGTCTTGGCATGCCATGCAGGTTCATAGGTGTGTACTAGGCTAATGGCCCTAGGCCTTTACAGCCCTAGCCATAGGATTCCCCTGGCATCATGCCACTTGACCTTAGTTTCCAGTGCCTCTGTCGAGTACAGCCACTGGAGTTATCCCCGGGGTGAATTTTTTATTTCTCATCAGTTCATCAAGATTTCTCTTGAAGAGGGTCAGCGAGGTGCTCTGCTTGACATGTATGGGAAGTCTATTCCATAGCATAGGCAGTCTCTGGGTTATGAACCTGTACCTCCAGTATGTTCCGTTGATTGTGGTAATGAGGTTGAGGTCTCTGGAATGTGTGGTGTGGAGGGATTGGAATTTCTTTAAATGCAGCATTTCTAACAGAGCTGGGTCAGACATGGCTTTATAAGTCAAGCAGAGCTTGCCTCTAAGTAGGCGATATGAGACAACAAATAGTTGGAGTTTTTTGAGTCTGTCCATGTAGGACAGGTGTTTAAAGCCTAGGATCCTCTTTGTGAGGTACTTTTGCGGCCTCTCCAGTTGTTGCAAGTGTTTAGTGAGGTACATACCAAATGGGGCATTGTACTTGATGATTAACCTAATGAGGGAAGAGTAGAGGGAGACAATGACCTCTTTCTTCCTGGATGCAAAACCCTTAGCAATGAGATGTGCCACACAGAAGGACGTTCTGACCACAGTGACAATGTCATGATCAAAAGAGAGGTTGCTGTCAACCTGTCTTCCCAGATCTCCTATAGCACCTTCTGTGTTCAGTTGACTACCATCAATGTGGTAATTCATGGGAACTGGGTTTTTCCCAAAGGGGATGAAGCCACATTTTTTGGCATTGAGCTTAAGGCCATGGTTCTGACACCAGTTGTTTGTCTCAGTGAGGCCTTTCTGTAGGATATCAACATCACTTGGAGAGTTAATAATAGCTCCCAACTTGCAATTGTCTGGGAACTTTGTCAGCCGGAGTCCCATCATGTTGGCCTGGACTTCAGAGAAGTAGATACCAAACAGGAGAGGACCCAGGACTGAACCTTGTGGGACTCCACTCATGACTTGTCAGCAATCTGCCTTGGAGTCAGCTACTTTCACACTGTGGGTTCTATCTGTGAGCCAGTTTGCAACCCACCTAGTGATATAGAGGTTTATGCCTAGCTTAGTGAGTTTTTCTATGATTCCTGAGTGGGGATTGGTATCAAAGGCCTTGGCCAGATCAAGGTAGGCTATATGAACCACCTTGCCTTCATCCCCAGCTGTGGTGACTAACTCAAAGAAGTTGACCAAGTTGAGCAGGCATGATCTACCCTTCACAAAACCAAACTGTGTGGGATCCAGAGTTTGGAGATTACCTATATCCTTGTTTATTAGGTCCATGATGATGCTTTCCATAGCTTTGCATATCAGACTTGTCAGGCTAATGGGGAGATAGTTCCCAAGGTCTGTAGTCGCTCCTCCTTTGTGGAGAGGGATGACTGTAGCAGTGCACCATTCAGTAGGGACAAAGCCTGAGGTGAGGCTGTGATTGAACAGGGCACACAGGTGAGGTGCCAGTTCACTCTGCAGTTCATGTAGAATACAGCCAGGGATATTGTCAGGTCTGGTAGAATCTGTATACTTGGCCTTGGACAGTGCTATTTTAACCTGTGCAGGAGTAATACTGGATGCCTGGCAATCTGCTGGTATTGTGATTGGTCCTTTGGGGGGAGAGGGGTAAAGTTGGCACTGAATCTGTCAGTCAGTAAATTGGCAATATCTGTTGGCTCGGTATAGGAGGTACCATTGTGCAGTAGCTCAGAGGAATCTGGGTATTACCATGGAGATTCTTTACATAACTATAGAAGGCCTTGTGGTTGTCTTTACTATCTGCTGCAATTTTGTTTTCATAGCTAGCTTTAGAGGATTTGATGAGGGATCGCAACTTTTTGTTGAGACTGATAAGGGAGCTTTTCCAGTCTTGGGACTTCACCTTATTCCACATCAGTTTCCTCCTTTTGTTGTAGGGTTTGCTTATGGCAGGGGACCACCAGATTGGCTTCCTTTTTTTTGGAGGAGAGCATCTTGGTTCTATTGGGTATGGCGAGACCCATGCATTTGTGTACGTGTTTGTACAGTGCATTGGTGTATGATTCAGCAATCATGCAACTATTCCAAAATACAAATAGAGCCAAAAACAAACTCGTAAAAAATAAACAAAAAAGTCAGACACTGGATTTTTAAGTATAAAAAGGTTAGCGCTATTGTCAAGTTTTATTCCACTCAACTTCTTCTGACCAAGGTGAAGCAAAACAAATTAATTTAAATACCACACCTAAAAGGTCACATGACATACTCATTCATTAATTCTTAAAAACATACACATGTATTTAGCATTAAATAAAATGCCATCTGTAAAAACTTGGCATTTAAATCCTACATCCTAAATACACATTCACTAGACTACCTAAGTAGAAATTCATAAATCATTTATACGTTGAAGCATGAAAATTGTCAATGGAAACAAAGCCCCACAAGAGAAGAAATAAGAAGGGGATAAGAAGGGGGGGGTGGAGAATGGTGAAAGTGCAAAGTAACAAATAGTCATCTTTGTAAACTTTTCATCTTTAACACACTGGCTATAGAGCACACATCATTCAAACCTGGTTTTATGTATGCCCTAGTTCTTATTTGCCAATATAGTTCCTGCACCTCCAATTCTACACTTAAGGGACCCCCCCAATGTCATATTCAATTTGATCAATAGCTCTAAACAAAAAGAAATGCCCTGGGTTATCCCTCACATGGTTAGCCAGGGCATTTTCGATCTTCTCCTTTCGGATGTTGTAAAGGTGTTCATATACCCTCTCTCAATTTACGCTCGCTTTTACCTAATTAAAAAACACTGTAAGACTGGCACTAGGCTACATAAACTACCCTAGTAGAGTTACAATTCAGTCTTGCCCTGTTGGAATAGTCAACACCCATTATTTTATACTTATTGCCCATGCACATATACTTGCAATATGCACAAGCTTCACACTTGTACATTCCAGGCATCCTAGCTGAAATAACTGGCTTAATTTCAAGTAGACCCTTGAAGTTTTTAGTTCTCCTAAAGGGGACAAGGTCAAAATGTTGAAGAAAATAATAACGAAGTAGGTAATTATACTCCCTCATTTATTACCACCTTTTGCCCAAATTCCTGGCTTATCAAACGTGTGCTAAGGAAGAATTGGGAAATAATAAACACAGATGAGAGGTTGGAAAAGTTATAGTCTGGCCCACAGATAGTTTTTAGGAGAGCTAAAAACTTCAACGGCCTACTTGAAATTAAGCCAGTTATTTCAGCTAGGATACCCGGAATGTACAAGTGTGAAGCTTGTGCATATTGCAAGTATATGTGCATGGGCAATAAGTATAAAATAATGGATGTTGACTATTCCAACAGAGCAAGACTGAACTGTAACTCTACTAGGGTAGATCATGTAGCCCAGTGCCAGTCTTGCAGTGGTTATTATATAGGTAAAACCAAGCTTAAATTGAGAGAGAGGGTATATGAACACCTTTACAACATCCGAAAGGGGAAGATCGAAAATGCCCTGGCTAAGCATGTGAGGGATAACCCAGGGCATTCCTTTTTGTTTAGAGCTACTGATCAAATTGAATATGACATTGGGGGGTCCTTAAGTGTAGAATTGGAGGTGCAGGAACTATATTGGCAAATAAGAACTGGGGCATACATAAAACCAGGTTTGAATGATGTGTGCTCTACAGCCAGTGTGTTAAAGATGAAAAGTTTACAAAGATGACTATTTGTTACTTTGCACTTACACCATTCTCCACCCCCTTCTTATCCTCTTCTTATTTCTTATCTTGTGGTGCTTTGTTTCCATTGACAATTTTCATGTTTCAACGTATAAATGATTTATGAATTTCTACTTAGGTAGTCTAGTGAATGTGTATTTAGGATGTATGCTTTAAGTGTCAACAAGTTTTTAAAGATGTAAGTGGCATTTTACTTGATGCTAAATACATGTGTATGCTTTTAAGAATTAATGGATGAGTATGCCATGTGACCTTTTAGGTGTGGTATTTAAACTAATTTGTTTTGCTTCACCTTTGTCTGAAGAATGTGAGTGGAATAAAACTTGACAAAAGTGCTAACCTTTTTATACTTGAAAATCCAGTGTCTGACTTTTTTTTTTACTAGTCATGCAACTATTCTCCATTTGCATGGGTGCCATGAAGTTAGCCACCTCTGTTTTTAGGAGCCAAAGTTAGTTATGGAGAAGTTTTTCATGGTGGTTACCTTTGCAGGGTTGTGTGAGAGGGATCTGGATTTTCAAGGTGATTAGTTTGTGGTCGGATCTAAATAGGGAGGTGCTGACTATTGGTGTAGAGCAATGGTCGCTCATGTTAGTGATGACCAGGTCAAGGATGTTGCTACCTCTAGGGGGTAAGAACAAGCTGGTCTAGGGCATTGGAATTAAGGAACTCCAGGAAACATTGGGTAAGTGTATTAGTACATGAGTAGTTTTCCCAGTTAATGGAGGGATAGTTGAAGTCACCTAGTATGATAGTGTTAGGTTGGACCCTAATATTTTCCAGGGTGCTTAGGAACATGGAATGTGAGTCTTGGGACATGGTTGGGGACCTATAGCAGACTATGACCTGAATCGCTGTCTTACCCAATTTTAGCTGCACCTGAAGTATCTCTTATGCATTATGTTGGGCTACCAGTCTGGAGGTGTGTGCATCCTTTATGAATATGGAAACACCACTGCCTTTGGAGCTTCTGTCCAAGTTTTGGGGCCGAAAGGTGTGGAATGAGTTATAGCCTGGTAGTGTAGGGGTGCTTTCTGCTGCCTTAAACCAGGTCTCTGTTACAGCACAAATGTTGCTGTTCTCCATTTTAAGGAGTGCTTTGAGCAAGTGCATTTTGAGATTTAGACTTCTACCATTGAGCAGCATGACCCTCAGACTGCATTTGTCTGTAGCTGTTATGGTGGTATTTTGATCTTTGGAACACCACCTAAAAAAGGCACTATATGGGTGGCAAAAGCCTTGGCCAGTATCCGGAAGCCCAGGGTTGACAGATCCAGGCCATCCCTTGCAAAGCATCGAGGACTGTCAATCGTGCCATCCCAGGGAGACAGATACTGGATCCCCGTAGAATGACACCAGAAACGTATCCAATTGTTGAAATCAATCATTTTCTGCTTGTAGTGTGGTATAATTCTGGGTGATGGTAGGATGCCACTCAGGGCTAGGGTCATACCCACCTGGGCTGCATAATCTGAAATCTCCTCCATGTCTCTTTTCATGTAGTCCAAGGAGGTATGTCTCAGGCGTAGACAAATTCCTCTGCAAATTATGTGAGAAGATAAGCTTAAATCAATTGTGGTCTTTCTCTTGCTTTGATTCCAAAGCAAAGGAATGACAATTTTCTAAAGTCCAAGCAGATTTCTGGTACCTACACAATATCGGAACCATATTGTAGGAAGAAAAGCAACCTTAGAGTTGAGTTAAACTGTAGGAGAAGATGAAGTTTTCCTTTAAACTAGGAGTTCTTTTGATACATTCAGTAAAACTGGCCACTGCAGCCGCTGTACCATTACCAGTGTTGTACCTATTTGATTTAGTACCAGTCAGAAAAAAAAGAGGAAAAAGGACTAAAGAGGATAAAGGCCACACAGTGGCCACCCACTAGGTTGGGAAAAGTCACACCTCTTTCCTGGCCATAATACACACATACATTCTCTAGTTTAGCATATTAAACCTCTTGTAACTTTTAGTTTGTATTTATAAATCTTTAAAACTGGATCCAAACGAAGCATGGGGGGAGACAGAATTAGTAATAATGACCTGAGAACACTTCAGCAAGATCTTACAGTGCCATTATATTTATTATTCACTAGGTCATATAAATATGGGGCTATTCCTCAAGATTGGGTACATGCGCTTATTAAACCTGTCTTTAAGGGAAAGGGGAGTAGGACAAACAGAGTCATATATACACTTAAGTCTGCTTTCATGTTGTGGAAAAATAATGGAGAAGGTAACATTGGATAAGTTATTGCCACAACTGGATAGGCTGGGACTTAAAACCATATATTAGCATGTGTATGTTGAAAATAGATCTATTACCACCTGTAACATGATGTGAATGAAAAATTGTGCTGTGATGTAATTTATATAGATTTAAGCATTTGACAGGGTCATACACAAATCACTGATCAATAAATTAGAAGAAATAGGTATTGATGTACTCTTGATAAGATAGTTTCATGGCTTACAAATAAGACATGGCAAATATCATACAGCAACTGGCCAGGTAAAATTTTTGGTTATTGTCAGAGTGCCCCTCAGGGCTCTGTCCTAGGCCCTTACTTGTTTAAATTGTATCTTTCAGACCTAACTTTTATATCTGAGGTGTTCTATAGTCTATATGCAGATGAAGTGAAATTGGGTAAACTGATTACATGTGTTACAGATAAGACATGTGTGCAAAAGAACTTGACTATATTGACCATTTGGGCACTGGAGAATAATATGCTGATAAATACATCAAAAACAAAGCATAAGAGATATGGGAGACATAAACTGGAAGGCGAATATTTAATACAGCACACAGAGATGAAATTGTAGACTCATTAAGGACCTGGTTATATGGGTAGATCCAGCTATGAGATTTTTCCTAATCATATCAACCAATTAGTTAATGATAGTTATAGTGCTATAACTTGTATAAAAAGATTTATAAAGTATAGGAAATCAGAAATGATGAAGTAATCATTTGTTAGTTACATGAGACCCACACTTGATGATGGAATAACAATATGGAAACACTATAAGAAAACAAGCATGAGCAAACTGAAAAGAGTACAGCAGAAATATACCAAGGGCATCCATGGATGTGAAAATTTAAGTTATTTTGAAAGATTAAAACATCTGAACTTGGAAAGTGCAGCTTGTAGATATCTAAGAGGAGGTCTTATTCAGGTATGCAGGGCATTTAGAGACAACTACTTCTGGGATGTTTATGGTTATCCAAAAGTAATAGACAATCATCAGATGACCTATGTAGAAGATTCTAAGGGAATGAGAAGTATACTAATTGATTCTCTGAGACAGCAAACTACATTAAAGTAAGTACTTGTTTAGATATTTTTAATAACAGCCTGTACACTTATTATGGGAGCAAGTATTTTGGTATATTGGCAAGCCAGAAGGGCATTAATGCTTGAGATATCTGTCTGTATGTATGTATGTATGTATGTATGAATGTTTCTAATATGCAAATAACAAGTAATGCAAACGTAAATTATTTGGGCGGCCACAGTGGTGCAGCGGTTAGCATTGTCACCTCACAGCAAGAGGTTCCCTGGTTCGATCCTTGGCTGGGGTGCTTCTGTGTGGAGTCTGCATGTCCTTCCTGTGATCGAGTGGGTTTCCTCTGGGTGCTCTGGTTTCCTCACACATCCCAAAGACATGCTGTAGGTGGATTGGACACTCTAAATTGGCCCTAGGTGTGTGTGTGTGTGTGTGTGTGTGTGTGTGTGTGTGTGTGTGTGTGTGTGTGTGTGTGTGTGTGTGTGTGTGTGTGTGTGTGTGTGTGTGTGTGTGTGTGTGTGCACCTTCTGTGGAAGGTTGGGTGCCGGGCTGGCAACTTGACACTGTAAAACTCCACTGCCAATCAGGAGTGGACAGGTGATCTGTTGTGGTGACCCCTAACCAGGAAAAAGCCGAAAGAAGAAGAAAACACAATTTTTCTGTATTTATATGGTTTATCTGGTCTTTTTTTTAAACTGCTTCTTAATATTGCAAAGACAAAAACAGTCCTGAAGCTGAGGTTTAGTAAATGCGAACCAAATGCAGAAGAGTGTACCCCATCCTTGCTAAACAACACAGAGTCTCTGTAATGAAGACCTCAGTGGTCTATAACTTGAATATCTAAGGATTAGCTACATAAATAACTCACTGTCATCCATACAATAAAACCTACCCTACACTGGGGGCATTTGCTCTCAGCACCATAGCAAGGCTGAATTAAAGGACTCAAAAGTGGTACAAGCTGCTAAACTTAATTAACTCAAACTGCATGCCTAATAAGTGCCAGAGTTGTGAGCAAATATAAAGAAGGCAAAATGCAATTTCTATGTCAATTTTGGCTAACTGAGGGTCTCGTAAATTGCAGATGACATGTACGGCATTGTCAAGTGAAGAATACTGTATTGTGGTTTCTTCACTGTTAATTCCATGATTAACTGAATAGCTTTCAGGAAAGAAAATGATGTTATCAATCTAAACTCTGTGTTCTTATTCATTTGCGCCAGACCAAAGTGAGATACTGTAAATGACTGAATAGGTGACATCTGGAAAGGACCATTTACATTGCCTTTTTCAATCACTTTAATGAATAAGGTCTTAACTGGGTGTTCCTTATCTTACTGTAGATTTCATATTCTTTCAAGTGGCTGAATTGGCATGAATGTTAGACTTGAGTGAATCCCCAGTTAGAAGCCATTTAGCAGGTCAATGACATCTTTTCTTTTAGGCTACACGTGCAGTAAAGCAGCTAAAGCATCCAAATTTATAGGCATATGATTCCATAATGTCTAACTTAAATCTATGAAAAAAATTATTTTTGCTGATACCCTGAAAGAAAGTCTTTCCCCTTTCTACTTGCATATCTGAAACATTACTAACCTTAATCATTGATGTGTTCACTTGGAAAATGCCCCTTCCTTCCTTAAGCAAGCAACTGGCAGCAGGATGCCTGCTGCCACAAAAGTTAGTTACACGAGAAAACCTGCATGGCAATACCAAGCACAATTACCTGCATTGAAAGTTCAACATGACTTTACTCTGGGAACTGATAAAATGTTTTTTTCTTGTTCTGTCACAGAATCACTGTCTCTCTGAATGTCTGTCAATCTTCCCTTATCCTCACTCTGTACCAATTCACTTTAACAAACTTACCTAGATTACTGATTGTTTTCATAGCTGCTTCTACCTCAATTGGGCCAGCCCAGCCTACTCCATTTGCCCTCCCTGTGCTCGGGCCACTCCCATACCCTACCCCCCTTCCCACCCCCCACATCAATTACATTTATTCTCACATAAAATCCTCCCCTTTACAACTGTCATCCAATCAGTTATCCACTAATCATTCCCATCACTTAACCAATCATACGTATCTCACTACCGTTACTGTACCTCACCATCATTAGACCTACTCACACAGTTAACTTTACCCAGTCCAAACTACTCTCCTTAATTAAGCTAGCTAACACTCCCCTTTCCACATATTCTAGGCAATCTCATAACTATCCAGATAATAAACTTAACTCTCAAAACCACTACTGACTTTACTCAAAAGCTATATCCTGTATCCATGTCACTCCTCATTACTCCTATTTTTATACTTTTCCCCTTACCTTATTTCTCTGTCTTCTATTACATCTAACACCACTCTACATAGTTCACATTCCCCTCAAAACTTCATCTATAACTTCTATGCAATCATCTGCTCTCTGTAGTTACTCAGACATATCCCCCAGCCTCTATGCTGTAAATATAATTCTTCACACTAAACTGAAAATACTTTGACTACAAAAAAACATCTACAGCCACATACCTCTCTCCAACCATTCAAAAAGAAACTACTCACCCTTTACTTACCTTTAAAAGCAATCTAACCTGTTCCAGTGTGTAGAAATCCACCCAAACCCAATACTTGCAACTTCCCTTGCTCTTATAAATCTCTAAACATCACAACACTCAGTCTCCAAAGTCTCAGAAACAAAATACCAGAATTTCATTGGATATCCCACATTATAAAACAACCCCCCATTAATATTCCATTGGTCAGCATGCACATTGTAAATCAAAGACTTATACTAATGGAAAAAGGTCCGGTTGCCTGGACTTTGTCCATTAGTATAAGTCTTTTTTTTACAGCAACGGAGAACGCAAGATCTCCGTTGCTTTTTAGAAACTGTCTTGCTATGTTAAAGCAGTTTAATGTAGAGAGACAGCTTTAAAAAAAGTAACGGAGATCTTCCTTTCTCTGTTGCTTTTTTTAAAGCTGTCTCGCTATGTTAAACTCCTTTAACATAGCGAGACACTTTGTAAAAAGCAACGAAGATCTTGCTTTCTCTGTTGCTTCCACCCACAGCTCTGATGTACTGCAAAGCATACGTATGCTCAATACATCAGAACTGCCGCAGAATACCAGACAGCTGAGGAAGGGCAGCACGGAGGCATTATACAATGCCATTATTTATGAGAAGTAAGTATTTATTTCTTAAATAAAGTCATTGTATAATAGCAATAACCCACCTCTGGGTGTAGGTAATGCTGGATTTACCCACGGTTGTCTTTGTTTGGCCACTTGGGCTTCCCCCTCATGACCAAACCACACCAACCGTGGGTAAATCCAGCATTACCCACACCCAGGCATGGGTTATTGCTTAAATAAACCAGCTATAAAGCTACAATGAAAACTTAGTTGAAACCCTGTATAAGACTCCCAAATTCCTCCCTCCAGGTTATGCCTGTCAAAGGGCTGATGGACCTGATAATAAAGGAGGTGGCATCACAATACTTTACCTAAATTCCTTCACCACTGTGCCTTATTCCAATTCCATGTTGCAATTCTCTACAGCCAAAATACTAATATCATTTCTAAAAATGAATAATTCCAATAAGCTATGCATAACACACATATATATATATCCTCCCAGATAACAATATTTCCATGCTAGAAGATATTCTTGCCTGGATAACAAACAATATTAGAAATGAAACAATTATCCTGGGTGATGTAAACATAAACTGGCTAGCTCTTTCAAACCCCTCTCCATTATCTAATATCAACCTCTTCAACTTTACACAGCTTATCACAGCTATAACCGGGCCTAGCAGAAACAAAGACAGCGGTTCAATCCTTGATTGGCTATTAGTCTCTGACCCAAACAAAATTGCAGCAGCAGGCACACTTCCTGGTAGCATTAGTGACCACTGGCCTGCCTATTTTCTACAGAAAACCTCTTCATCACCATGCCAACATCACTACAAACAAACAAGAAACCTAGTCAGTTTTAACCCTATAACCTTAATTGAAACGCTGAGAACCATCAACTGGAATATACTAAAATCTCTTCCCGTTGATGAAGCTGTAGAGTTCTTCAATGCTACTTTTCTTGACATCTTAAACAAACTAGCCCAACTAAGACAAAAACAGGTAAAAACCAACCGTGGCATTCAGCTCTCTATGTCTACTAAACAAAGCATGTCTGCCAGGCACAAAATATGGAAAAAATGGCAAAGACATAAGAATCCTTCTGATCTCTTACAATTTAGACAGCTTTGTAATCAAGTAAAGAGCTTAGTTATTAATAAAAAAGAGTACTAACTAGGCCTCCAAAAGAACCACAAACAAAACCACAAGAAATTCTGGAATTCTATACCATCTCTGTTAAACCCTGGTACCAAAAACAACCCATGCCCTAACGTAGATAAAGCACCTAGTGAAATTGCGACCCTATTCAACTCATATTTCATCCAAGCAATATCTAGCTTCACCCCTACCCTTCCCCAAGCCAACTGTAACTCCACTTCATTTCTATGATTCTACTATCCCCTTCCTATCTACCTTCTCATTCTCCCCTATACCCACTGCCACTATAACAAAACTACTTCTCAAACTGAAACCTGGCACTAATACTCCTGACAATCTGTCCCATAATACCTTCAAATGTCCACTAAAGCCATTTCTTATCCCATAAACATAGTTCTTAATAGATCTATCCAGTAGTTCTATGTACCTATCATCTGGAAAAAAGCTTACATGTTTCCCTTCATAAAGGTGGCAAGAAGGCAGACATCTCCAGTTTTTGTCCCATTGATATACTCTCCCCCTTTCTAAAGTCCCCAAAAAATGTATCCATAAGCAACTATTAAATTACTTACTTCAAATTCAGCTCCTCTCCCCGACCCAACATGGTTTCAGATCAGACCACAGCATGACTACTGCTCTTATATCATTCATGGATGCAGTCAATCAAGCTTGAGATGCTGGTAAAATTAAATCCTCACTCTTTCTTGACCTCTCTTAAGTCTTCAGTACTGTCAACCATCCTCTACTCCTCACTAAACTCTCTAATTTAGGCATTTACCCTCCTACTCTAAATTGGTCCACTAACTACCTAAAAAATAAACAGAAATCCACTAAATGCAAAACTCCTTCTCCTCATTCCTTGACTCATCCAAAGGTGTTCCCCAAGGCTCCATTTTAGGGCCTCTTCTTTTTAGTATTTTCATTAACAACTTTCATTGCTCTCTTAGTAATGGATCGGTAGTGCAATATGCAGATGACTCAACCATTATCTGCTCAGCTAAATCTGAGACAGAGCTCTTGCAAATGACCCAGAATGCTTTTACTTTCATTGAAACCTGGATGTCCAACAATCATCTTGCCCTAAACCCTAACAAAAACAAATTGTTAGAATTTACCCCCAAGAAATCCACCTCTGTTAATAAGACAGATTTTATCACATATTCACAAAACAAGACTACCATAGAGATTGTCTCTAATACAAAGTTACTAGGGATTATCTTGGATGAAAACCTAACATTTGATCTCCATGTGTATAATAGTGTGAAAAGAACACACCAAAAATGAGTTACCCTCTACAGACAACAACATTTTCTTAACCATTTCACGAAACAAACTCTTGCCTTAGCCTTTCTCCTACCTTCTCTCCAATATGGTGCCCCTCTCCTGATCAATATCCATTCTTCCCTAAAAAGCAAGCTTGAGTCTTGCTACAACAAGGTTGCCAAGTTTGCAATCAATGCAAAATACTCCTCACATCACTGCTCCTGCTTACAGTCACTTGACTGGCTTGAACTCCCACTTCACCTTACTTACCTTCAATTAACTGTAGCACACAAAATCATTTACAATCCATTTAACGCTCAGCCCTCTCATCCATTTTAACTCACTATCACCAAAATAGACCACTCAGATCAGAAAAACAACTTCTCCTTGAAATACATAAACCTAAACTCCCAGCTGGCTAAATGTTCTACTCATTCACCATTGGTAAATTATGGAATGCTCTCGCATTAGCTATCAGAACCACTATTAATGTCATCTCCTTCAAAAAATCTCTGTGGCAGCATTTTTCCACCCAATGGCACCGTAGATGCTCTAATTCACATCCCAACAAAAACTTGAGTCCCCAAATTTCTCCTATCGCCTTTATTCACATTTCCCTTCCCACTAATCAGTCCTTTACTACTACTGGAACACCTATTTATTCTATCTAATGGATGCCCTAAACTCAATACTCATACCTTGTACTACTATGCTGGCTTATTCTACTATTTGCTTTTGTAATAGAATTGTTTAATCTATTATCAATTTATTGAACTGTGTTTGTACTTTAAATTACATTTTCTGTATTACTTAGGTTATAATGTATTTACTATTGTGTTTTGTACAATGTTGTTTGTTTCTAGTAACTGTTCTGAAAAATATATGCATTCATGGAGTTTTCTCCCTGGGCCTCCACTGAAAATGGACTATTTCTGGCCCTGTAGACTTTCCATTAAATAAATTAATAAATCTTCTGCTTGTGTGAAATTGATTCAAGGTTTATCAAACGTGATACTCAGCCATATGTCTGCATGCCTTTTATCACATCTTAAATGTCTAGCCATGGCTTTGTAATTTTAGAGCATACCACATCCATGATAGACCACCTTTGACAAAATCTACTTCTATAATGTTGATGATAAAATAGCTCAATAAAGGGAGAGTAAGATCTGGCTCTTTTTCTCAAATTACCAACTTAAAGTACGCAAAGCCTAGGACCCAGGTGTCACAAGATTTAACTTTGATATTTTGAGCTTATGCCTACCCAATATACCCAGATCCATAGCTAAATATTTTAACCCTAATGACTTAACATCCATTATCATGTGAACTCTATCCATATTTAAACAATCAAACATGTCAATATATTCTCTTCACATTTGTTTTCTTTTACCGACTGAGAAATATGAGATGTGATTGACAAACCCATATGACCTGCACCCAGATTATTCCTGAATAAAGCTTACCTTGTTGGGAGTTTTATGTGAACAAACTGCAACTTCATCCCTTGCTCCCTCCTCATTAAAGGCCATCTGCCAAATTTTCATTGTGTGTAACTTATGAAACTTCTTTTTGAAATGATGAGTTTTAACTTGAACTAAATAAGACAACTTATATCTCCTTTCATTATTTAAAGCATCAGAAGTGATTTTCTTTAACCTTTCAAACCTTTGGAGGTCATATACATGCATATTTGTGAAAATCAGAGGGAAAAACAGAACCTGGGGAATCATTAACAAGTGTATACACATCATGCTAAGCCTACGCATTTCATTTACATTAGTATGGTGAGCAGCATTGCTCATTAAATATGAAAGCCACTAAGCAACACTGGCTCTTCATTTAAACACCAAAATTCTATAAGACTGAAGACAACAATACCGAGATGAAAATAACGACATTTAGAATGCCGAACCGCTTCTTTTTTTCCCAGGGCAAATAAACACTTGCCCAAAACTAGACTACAACAAACCATACTATCTAAAACCCACCTAGGTGGGGGCTGCATCCCCCAACACCCCCAGCTAAATATACCAACTCTGGGATCGCACAACAGTGGGGAAAGGAGCATTATTCCCCACATTGGACAAGTGTTTACTTGCACTGGGAATAAAGATGTGGTTCGACATTCTAAGTTTCTTTATTTTTGTCTTGGTATTGTTGTCTTTGGTCTTATGGAATTTCGGTGTTTAAAAGTAGACCCACAACACTACATGTTAAGCAGCACCTATTAATGGCCAGAATACCTGCTAGTGGCTACACTGAAGTGCACAGAAGCTCAAGAACATAATATGCAACAGCTTGCAAATAAACTCAACCTCAGTAAGTGAGGACATGCAGACAGTACAATACGAGACAACTTGAAGTATAGAATTAAGAGGTGGGGGAGCTTAAGGAGTACCATGTTTTTATTTGCAAACAGATTAATGTACAAACACCACTAATTAAAAAGTATTGATAACTGTAAAAGTAATCCTGTCCACCTAGGAACACATCCACCCGATAAAAAAGAAATATTTACAAAAGGATGTGAGAGGGACACAGCTACAGTGTAACAAAGGGAGTAAATGTGATACCTGTAAAATAATGTTAAATTGGAGAGGTGAGTTCAAGGCAAGCAGCTACATTAGGGAGATATTGCATATCCTGCAGATACTGCACATCTCTTGTTTATCAGGAACAGTATATGTTATAACAAACATTATGATGTTGCTCCTCCTCCCACCTATCATTTAAAAAATGCACTCAACTCTCAAACTGTTGCTGTATGCACTTCAGAAAGGGACTTTTTGTCATTTGTCATCACTTCTTACCATAAAAATACTATTTTATAAGTAAAATAACCTTAGCAAGGCATATGTTATATAGGAATGCATATTACATAGATGATTATGAGCATAACCTGTGTATTATGTGTTTGAGACATTGATGCTAAGAAATTCACCTCAAAAGCACATAATAAAGGGTTATGATCAGTGACTCAATCATAATTCTTTCTAGTGCATGGATCTTTATCTGCTCCATGTGCTATTAGTTAAAGAAAAAAAAGAAAAAAAGCATTAATGATTTTGCCAGATTACAAAGGCATAAAGCACTTTGTTAGCATTGCAAGAAATACAGTGCAACACAGCCCCTCATGTTTACACTCACTCCCATTCCTCTCAAATGTTCAGATTTTTGAAGAATGTCCAAATTGTTGACTCATATGTTTGGTATATTCCTCATAAAATATTTGCTTTTTGTGAAATCACTGAGGACTGAAGTCACTAAATAAAATGCAGACAAGCACAATTCCTGTTATTCTAGCTACTTTCTAAATTTATGAGAGAAAGTGAGAGACACATTATCAGTACAGACAACAGGCAGAAATAAATCTGTTTTTTATTCTGCTGCTTTCTTTTGCTGGGCAGTACTAGCAGATTTGACTGCCTAGCATGAGACCCAACCTTAACAAGTTAAGCAGGGGATGCTAACGTTTGTTAAGATCAGGCCTCGTGCTGAAGTAGCACTTAACTAATTTGTCTTTTTCCAAATATTGGAGCATAATCGCAGCACTCCATGCACTCCTCAATAGTTTAGATAGTTATAAAATGTATGTACTGTTTCCACTATACATTTTCTGAGACATGCACAGAAAAATTTTTACTCAGACGTGCACTGAGTATACCTAGCTACATCCATGGTGCAGATGGATGGACCCACTTCTCCATTGTGAGTATACCATGTGAGTAATCAAAGACAATAATGTACATACAGGTTGATACAGATTGATGTTAGAATATACATACAGGTTAAAGAATTGTAACCCTTTCATTGACATATGTATATAAAAGAAATAACAATTAAGTTATAATAGCAATGTACACACCTGTAACAATGGTGACATTATGAGAAGAATCACAGACACCGATGAAATTTATCTGTTTATTTATTTATTATTGATTAATTGATTTATATTTCTTTGTTTACTGGGGTAGTGCACAGATCAATACTGACCAGTTTCCAGCTCAATCAGGGTGAAATAAAAAAAAAACATTTTGTGAAGACTGGTAAAGAAGGGTGAAGGCTGCCAGCCTAGCCAGATAGAATTGTGCAGACAATTCTGTCATTTGTAAATAAGAATGTAAACTACAGGCTTGTTGTCTTAGATGTAAAGAAATACTGTTACATGTGGCACTGGAAATAAATATGACAACAGTGCACTTTACTGACCAAAGTAAAGCATGGGGTGACTCTTTGAAGTAGACAGTGGTGCCGAAAAGTCTAGATGAAGAAATTATTTCTATTGTTTTAACCAAGAGTTAAATTTCTAGATTTAAACATGCAAATGTATTTTTATTGCTCTGTTCCTGACCAGCTGCAAGATAACAAAAGGGAGATGTTAAGAACATAAATGTAGTTAATGTGTAGCCTGGGAACACCAGGAAATTGTAAAAAGATGATGTAATGTTTATCAGAACTGCAATAACAATTTAAACAGAGAGAATCAGAAGGCATTAAGCATTTTTGTCTAGATCATCCAACTCATCAGCACTCTGCCTGTTGTCTTATGTAAGTTATCTTAGACTTGTGTTTTCTTTTAGGGATAACTAGAAGCTAGAAAGATTAGACTAAGTGTTTTTCTATGATGTCAGAACTGTACTACTGAATTATTTTAAGAATTTCTGTGTGGTGTCTGAACTCTTGACTAGCACTGGCTGTGTAGTAGAAAGTATTGTCTTGTGGTTTTAATTATTTATTATTAAATATTTTAAAACCTTTTAACTGTGACTGATTTGTGTAGAGATACGTTAAGCTCTAAGAGTACATTGCATGTATATAAAGATCCTGTACCAGGTCACTCTAATAAGCCTTGAGACTGTTTAGTCATACTACCAATTGGATAATAATATTGCACAGTAATAACTGGACACCCTTTTAAGGGCATTTGAGTAGCTGATAATTATTAGCTGGGTGGTGGCAGGGTACTACTGTATAGTCTGGGTAAATGGGGCACAGCTGGTGAACCTGTGCCAACCTTCCCCAGAAGTGTTGGTGTGGTTGTATAAACTATTATCTCAAAGAGAGTGTGTGTGTGTGTGTGTGTGTGTGTGTGTGTGTGTGTGTGTGTGTGTGTGTGTGTGTGTGTGTCAGCTACTTGGGCAGGGACACAAAGCACTGGTTGGACAGAGAGGGTGCTGGAGATTTTAGCTTGCCCAGCTTGGCTGAGATCTGGACCCTATAGCTGTGCCAGTGGGGAGTCTTACTGGGGACCTGAGAGCAAGGGAGCAACCAGCCCCAAATTGACTGTAACCTCTGTGTGCTCTTAAGGGAAATTGCACTTTACTGTGTGTATTTGTTATCCTTTCCTCATATATGAGATGCCCTCTCTGGTGTTAGTGGTGAGGATTGAGGCTCCTTGATTGCTGGGCCAGGGCACGGGTGTCACACATTTCACAAACAAAAAATACAGAAATGCAAGCAATAAAAGAGTATTTAGACTAATAATCATTGCAATAATAGCAGTCATTCCAGGAAAAAAAAAACATTTGTGGCAGCAACCCACATGTTATGAATGTAGAAAATGTGACTGTTCATACATGTTAAGTTTATATGCACTGCAATCCACAAGTACACGGCAGATATACAGAACTGTCATGTTGATCAGCATTTTATCAGAATACAGTTCTGTTATCCATACTTATAGTTGACGTACTATAGCAGAAGTGAGATGTATATACTTGCAAAATGAGGGGTATGGTCATGTAACATATGCTAGAATGCATGTAAATCATAGCAAAAGTCATGTATACACAATCCCTTGACAACTGTGCTGGTTATGTAAGAATGTTAGCATATCACTATTCATAAAATATATGTATGCGTGATACAAATAACACAAATGATGAAGTAGCCCATACAAGACTTAGACCAAACAAACTTACATGTCAGCAGTATTGTACAATAACATCTGCTACAGGGGAAATGTATCAACTGTCATGTTATAATTAATTGCGTGTGATGCATTTATATTATATGTGTCCTTCATACTACAACTGCCACACCATACACATTGAAATACTAAAGTCTATCAAAGCACTCATGTGAACACAGTATAACATCATGCTTTACATCACATTTAGCCATGAAGTAATACCTATATGACAGTACAGTAACATAAATAACAAACATGTGAAACGTTAATGTATAATAGGACATGAACTGTTGACAATTTACATTTCGCTTACACATCTGTACACTGGCCAATAACTACATTGCATGGACTTTGGCAAAGGAAACCCTCCAGAGACTAATTCCATTACTTATTGCCAAAGAACACATGACAAGAGCTACCTCATGACATTAATTACTTAATGTGCTTTGTGATAAATTGCATGCAACTATTACATCATTATAATAGACATGTTCATAAAAAAGGAATGACTATAATAACATCAACTACACACCACAAAAACAAAAGAAAGTAGAATAACACAGGTCCAGACACACTTTGTGACAACTATGCAGCATGTCACACATTAAGAAATGATGAATTAGTGATAATTGTCTTTAAAGCACTACATTGTGAACATAATCACAAAAGGTATACATACTTGTTTTCATCAAGTCATGGAATACAAATCAGTACTTTTGGTGAAATAAACAATGCTTGCAAGCATTGTCTGACATACTCAGCAGTTACATCTTGCCAGATTCAAAAATATGCCTGAGGTCAGACCTCAGAAAGAGAGATGTATCATCCACTAACAACACAGAAAAAGCACATCTGCTTTCTCATGAAGAGTACACATGAAGGGATTATATAAATATCCTTTTGGAATGTTTATGTTGCCCCTAACAATGCGTCCAACACCTAAAATATGTGAACGTGTTACTGTGCCATCTCACCATTCTATGGCTGAGCCACTCCTGTTCATTAGAATTGTCTGACAGACATCCCTCACCAGATTCAAACTCCAGCATGTCATTCTCCACACTTTACAGAACTGTGAATTAACTGCATCTGCTACAGGAGATAGCAATGGTCAGATGTCAGAAAGAACACAATTCAATGTGTGAACTAAGAAATGCTTTTGATGTCATGGTCATGTATCCCATACAAATTATTTTGAAAAGTCAAAAGAATTTAGGAATGCTGCTGTTCGCACAAGTGTGAATTAGTCATATCCATGTTTGTTAGGTAAGCCACTCTAGTCCATCAATAAAGTCAGTATTAAGTACATTGACACTATGAACACTAGAAAGATCACAGCAGACCTATTTGAATGCTTTTCTAGGGCAAAGTTGAAATGTCTATGTTACGCCTGAAAGGGATACAATGTCTTTGCTGCAATGTTATACAGTATGTGTCACTGTTTCATGTCACTATACTCATATTATGTTTCTTGCTGGATTTGAACAGCTGCCTATATAAGGCATCAATCTACAGAACTAAGTATTAACTGCATGTGTCAAGAACAAAGTCTAAGCACAAATCTGAAGCAGAACACATTTGAAGGCAAGACATCATCATTGTGGTGCAAAGCATCTGTTTGGGCATCAAGTAATGGAAGATCCTTGTCCCACTGTAACTGTATACATTAGAACAGTTGCGGATGTCATTAAAATGTAGTACTACAATCATATACATCTATTATTCTTAGCCACTGTGGGCTTTGAACACCAACCTATCTAAAGTACACAAGGTATAAGGTATTGTATTGACTGTAACCACCAGAAGAAAAGTCTTAACACAACCGTGATACAGAGTATATTGGAAGGCATGGCATCATAACAGTGTTGCAAGATATATGCGTGACTTAAAAGTAATCAGTCACAAGCAATAATATAAACCCAGGTGAGTAAAGTGTCAGTTACCAATTCAAAAATAACAATCCAGATACTCATATGCGGTAACTGAAGCACAAGCAGGCTCCTCAGAACTCCATACACCAAACTAGTAAAATACTCGTTCGTAAAATATCACACCGGTCACAATAAAATAAAGATGAACGTTCTTTAATCGGTACAGTTAGCGCTTTCACCTCCTCGGCTTCATCAGACTGTATTCAAACCACATTACACAGCCATTTATATATCACATTCAATTAAAACCATAATTGCTTAATTACATCCATTTAAAACACTCTGGGCTTAATCAATAAGTCAAGTATGAATACACATATAACTTAAAGAAATAGGCACGTATACTCTGCAAATATGTAAAATACACATTAAAAAACCTAATATAAAAAACTAATACAAAAACTAAATATATATATATATATGTAGAATTGTCTACTATTGTCTACATAAGGAATATTTATATTATAATCTAATGTATTATTAAAACAAACACATTTAGTTACCCAACTGTTATAATAGTCTAATCTCTAAAACTAAACTATATTGCTCTTTGTTTTTATTTTTTCCCCTTTGTCTTCAACTTCTGTTTCTTTAACATTGTCTGTACACTGATCTTATCATTCAGGCCAGGCGGGTGATCAGCTCTTAAACGAATTATCCATCTGAGTTCCATTTCTAATGTAAAATTCTCTAAATCCCCACCTCTAAGACTAGTTTGGATATGTTGAACTACACAAAAACTAAACCTATGCATTGGACCTGCCAGTATACAATGTCTAGCTAAAGCATTGTGTTCCTGACCAGTCCTAATGTGATATAAATTTTCCCTTATACGAACTCTAAATTCTCTATTGGTCTTGCCTATGTAAAACGCATCGCATGCTTCACACTGTGCCAAATATATCACATTCACACTCTTGCAAGTGGTATCTGTCATAAAAAAGTATTCTTTGTATACATGGGGGGACTGGAATGAATGACTAGTGTTGATATAACCACATTGGTTGCAATTACCACATGGAGTGGTGTTATAAGCTATTACTTTCTTTCCAGGAGTTGGCCTGCCATAAAATAACCTCTTCAGGTTCTTCTTATTTTTGTAAATAAATCTAGGTTCATCACCTACTAACTTCATAATTTCCTCATCTGCTTCTAAAACATCCCACCGCTCTCGTATTATTCTCCTAATATTACTAACATCAGAAGTAAAATAGACCGGTATACTTAAGGTATGTCCTTTCATATCACTACTAACGAGAGTATCCTCCCTCATTTCATGCTCCTCTTGGTGGATATGGCTGGAAAAATATGGGTGTGCTCTAGTCCCTCTGAGTTCAATGGAGGTATTAATGGCCCTCTCAATCTCATCTTTCTGATAGGCCCTGTCTTGTAGCCTCTGACTCAATCCAGTCAGCTCAGATCTAAAACCTTCCTCCATTGGGTTCAGCCTTGAAGCCCTCATAGATTGGCTCCTGGCTACATTCTCAAAAACATGCCTGGGATGCATGCTGTCCCTATGCAGGAGTGTATTCCTATAGCATCTCTTTCTATGGATAGAGGTATTTACTATTCCACTACTCAGCCTCATTATATTAACATCCAGAAATGCGACAAACTCTCTTGATGAACTAGACGTAAACTTCAAAAATTCCACAGAATTATTCAAATATCTCTCAAATTCCATTAATTCCATCTCACTGCCTCTCCACCAAAAGAGGTCATCTAGACCTCCTATAAAAATTAACATGCTGTCTAAATATCTCTGAAACAAAAAGTATTTCCTTCTCCCAATAAGCCATTACAATGTTGGCGTAGCTATTGGCACAACTGGTGCCCATAGCTACGCCATCATTCTGAATGTATATGTCTCCATCGAAAATGAAGACATTATTCTCCAGAAACTTTTTGTTTCAGAGATATTTAGACAGCATGTTAATTTTTATAGGAGGTTCGTAGATGACCTCTTTTTGGTGTGGAGAGGCAGTGAGATGGAATTAATGGAATTTGAGAGATATTTGAATAATTCTGTGGAATTTTTGAAGTTTACGTCTAGTTCATCAAGAGAGTTTGTCGCATTTCTGGATGTTAATATAATGAGGCTGAGTAGTGGAATAGTAAATACCTCTATCCATAGAAAGAGATGCTATAGGAATACACTCCTGCATAGGGACAGCATGCATCCCAGGCATGTTTTTGAGAATGTAGCCAGGAGCCAATCTATGAGGGCTTCAAGGCTGAACCCAACGGAGGAAGGTTTTAGATCTGAGCTGACTGGATTGAGTCAGAGGCTACAAGACAGGGCCTATCAGAAAGATGAGATTGAGAGGGCCATTGATACCTCCATTGAACTGAGAGAGACAAGAGCACGCCCATATTTTTCAAGTCATATCCACCAAGAGGAGCATGAAATGAGGGAGGATATCCCTGTTAGTAGTGATATGAAAGGACATACTTTAAATATACCGGTTTATTTTACCTCTGATGTTGGTAATATTAGGAGAATAATACGAGAGCGGTGGGATGTTCTAGAAGCAGATGAAGAAATTATGAAGTTAGTAGGGGATGAACCTAGATTTATTTACAAGAATAAGAAGAACCTGAAGAGGTTATTTTATGGCAGGCCAACTCCTGGAAAGAAAGTAATAGCTTATAATACCACTCCATGTGGTAATTGCAACCAATGTGGTTATATCAACACTAGTCATTCATTCCAGTCCCCCCATGTATACAAAGAATTCTTTTTTATGACAGATACCACTTGCAAGAGTGTGAATGTGATATATTTGGCACAGTGTGAAGCATGTGATGCGTTTTACATAGGCAAGACCAATAGAGAATTTAGAGTTCGTATAAGGGAACATTTATATCACATTAGGACTGGTCAGGAACACAATGCTTTAGCTAGACATTGTATACTGGCAGGTCCAATGCATAGGTTTAGTTTTTGTGTAGTTCAGCATATCCAAACTAGTCTTAGAGGTGGGGATTTAGAGAATTTTACATTAGAAATGGAACTCAGATGGATAATTCGTTTAAGAGCTGATCACCCGCCTGGCCTGAATGATAAGATCAGTGTACAGACAATGTTAAAGAAACGGAAGTTGAAGACAAGGAAAAATAAAACAAAGAGCAATATAGTTTAGTTTTAGAGATTAGACTATTATAACAGTTGGGTAACTAAATGTGTTTGTTTTAATAATACATTAGATTATAATATAAATATTCCTTATGTAGACAATAGTAGACAATTCTACATATATATATATTTTAGTTTTTGTTAGTTTTATATTAGGTTTTTAATGTGTATTTTACATATTTGCAGAGTATACGTGCCTATTTCTTTAAGTTATATGTGTATTCATACTTGCCTTATTGATTAAGCCCAGAGTGTTTTAAATGGATGTATGCAATTATGGTTTTAATTGAATGTGATATATAAATGGCTGTGTAATGTGGTTTGAATACAGTCTGATGAAGCCGAGGAGGTGAAAGCGCTAACTGTACCGATTAAAGAACGTTCATCTTTGTTTTATTGTGACCGGTGTGATATTTTACGAACGAGTATTTTTGGTGTATGGAGTTCTGAGGAGCCTGCTTGTGCTTCAGTTACTGCATATGAGTATCTGGATTGTTAAAAGTAATCAGTATCTTGCATGCTGTAGGTAAACACAAACACATGTTGAATAATCCATTCATCCCTGTAACTGTAGAAGCACATACATGCACAATACGTAAAAAAGGCCAGATTCAATCTCATGCCTTTCTACATCCACAAGCTAGAGAATATTGTATCATTTCCTGATATCACAGGTGATTGTTTATTACTTTTCAGAAAATGAACTCATAAGTTTTCAGGAAGATAGTTTTCTGGGTTACAATGGACTGAAAGTAGTGGAAGAGCAATCTCTGGCTATACATTTAATCTGTGGATAACATCATTTATCTACACACACACACACACACACACACACACACACACACACACACACACACACACACACACACACACACACACACACACACACACACACACACACACACACACACACACACACACATACTCTTATATGACTGAGTCTATGGATTAATGTCTGAATTTGAACCAACTGCCTAAGATCACAAGGTAAAGGATATTGCATAAACCATAAATGGCGCACAAAAGTTTTATTACAACTGTGAGATAGTGCACATTTGGAAGGATCACATAACCATTGTTATGCTAGGGCAATATGTATGCTAAAATGGACTGCAATGGTGGGAGATCCCTCTCCCACTGCAAAGCTACACATCAAATTTGTGAGTGCAGCGATTCCTACCCAGCACTCGAGAGACACACACTCAGAATAGTCAATCACTGCTGGATTCAAACCATCTATCTTTCTAGTTACACAGTGTAGGGTACACAGTATTAATTGCAAGCACTACAGGACAAGTATGATTTTAAGTGTGAGATACTGGACATTTGTAAGGATGACCACATCAGTGTGTTGTAGAGATAATCATGCGAATGACAGGTTTGGGGGAAAAGGCATGTGTCTTGGCAAGCAAAGAAAAACAGCAATGTGTTGATCAAAAATAATTACATAATGCTCAGATAAGTTATATAACCTTTCATTTATGGACATTGTGAGATGTAGCTGTTTCACATTATGATGTATTGACCATGTCAATGATGGATGATATCACAGTTGTGAAACAGTGGAATGACAACTAAGCATACCTGACCATTCAGCTCAGGATGATTGTATGCAAACATTCATCATTTGGTGTGTAATTGTCAATATTTACTCATTACACTACTGTCATTGTACAATGTACGATGTAAATAAAGAAAAGATACAGGTCAAACATATGAAAGTACACTACTTAATATTATTCAGCAAATATGTGTGCATAGGTACCACACCACTGCTCATCATTTACAAGATTAATGTGTTGGAGTGTAAACATTCTTTATAACATTTAGTGTTTAGACAGCATCACAGTGAAATTATCACATTTTGAGTGGAACAGTCCATTACAGCATACACAAGCAATACAAGCCAGTGACATTATATTTTTTTCAAAACCCCTTCCTGAAAAGCACCAGTGTGCCCTGTTCGATCATAGCCTCACCTCAGGCTTTGTCCCTACCAAATGGTGCACTGCTACAGTCATCTTTCTCCAAAAAGGAGGAGCAACTACAGACCCTGGGAACTATCACCACATTAGCCTGTTGAGTCTGATATGCAAAGCTATGGAATGCATCATCATGGATCTAATAAACAAGGATATAGGAAATCTCCAAACTCTGGATCCTACACAGTTTGGCTTTGTGAAGGGTAGAGCATGTCTGCTCAACTTGGTAGACATCTTTGAGTCAGTCACCAGAGCTGTGGATAAAGGCATACAGCCTGCCTTGATCTGGCCAAGGCCTTTGATACCATTCCCCACTCAGGAATCATAGAAAAACTCACTAAGCTAAGCATAAACCCCTATATCACTAGGTGGGTTGCAAACTGGCTCACAGATTGAATCCAGAGTGAAAATAGCTGACTCCAAGTAAACTGCAGACCAGTCATGAATAGAGTCCCACAGGGTTCGGTCCTGGGTCCTCTCCTGTTTGGTATTTACATCTCTGAAGTCCAGGCCAACACGAAGGAACTCTGGCTGACAAAGTTTGGAGATGATTGCAAGTTGGGAACTATTATTAACTCCCCAAGTGATGTCGACATCCTACAGAAAGGCCTAACTGAGACCCATGACTGGTGTCAGAACCATGACTTTAAACTCAATGCCAAAAAATGTGTCATCATCCCCCTTGGGAAAAACCCGGTTCCCTAAAATTACCACATTGATGGTAGTCCACTGAACACAGAAGGCATTATAAGAGATCTGGGAACACAGGTTGACAGCAACCTCTCTTTTGACCACCACATTGCCACTGTGGTCAGAAAGTCCTTCTGTGTGGCACATCTCATTACATCCAGGAAGAAAGAGGTCATTGTCTCCGTCTACTCTTCCCTCATTAGGGCAATCATCGAGTACAATGCCCCATTTGGTATGTACCTCACTAGACACCTGCAAAAACTGGAGAGGCCACAAAAGTACCCCACAAAAAGGATCCTAGGCCTTAAACACTTGTCCCATATGGACAGACTCAAAAAACTCTAACTATTCTTTGTCTCATATCGCCTACTTAGAGGCAATCTCTGCTTGTCTTACAAAGCCATGTCTGACCCAGCTCTGTTAGAAATGCTGCATCTAAAGAAATCCCAATCCCTTCACACCACAAGCTCCAGAGACCTCAACCTCATTATCACAATCAAAAGAACATGCTGGAGGGACAGGTTCATAACCCAGAGACTGCCCATGCTATGGAATAGACTTCCCATACATGTCAAGCAGAGCACCTCACTGGCCTTCTTCAAAAGAAGTCTTGATGAGTGGATGAGAAATAGAAAATTCACCTCGGGGATCACTCCAGTGGCTCTACTTGATAGAGGCACTGGGAACTAAGGTCAGGTGACAAGATGCCAAGGTAATCCTATGGGCTAGGTTTGTAAAGGCTCCAGGCCCATTAGCCTAGTACACACCTATAAACCTATGAACCTATGAACCACTTACAAGCTTATCTACATGACTGATGGCAAAGTATTAGTGAATGCATAAATATTTGTTAGGTTTTGATCTTGCAACGGGAATTGACTGTGGTCTGTGGTACTTCCTACCAAGCTTTGTGCAAATAAGGAGTATAAACATAAACAGTTCTTATTCTGATCCATTTCAGAAAAGATGTGTGTTATGTTAATGCTTTCTGTGTCATGATTTACATATTTCTTGTGATAATGGCAGTAAAGTAATTATTATATTGATAGTACAGGTGCATACTTTGACTATTCTCATATCTGGTGACTGCCCATAGATTTAAGGCATGTTGTACTGCTCCTTATGCAATTGTATTTTGATTGCATGATATCACTGAGTACTATAGACACTATATGATAACATGTATGTTCAGGTCATTTGTAAAAAAAAATCAGAAAATGTGTGGCAGTACAAATTAATTAATTATATCACTTTCTGTGTGTAAAGCAGCACTACTTTTCAGATGTGCCTAGTGTAATGAGATTGCTACCACATAAAGCCTTGATTTCACTAAATCTCTTTCACTCCTTAATGGGAAGGTAGGACCAGTTTTTGCCTGATTATGAACCACATAAGGAACCAGGTTTGTTACGATGGTGGAATCACAGATGTATGCATGAATCCATAGTGCAAAATTTACTGAGAAATTACAATGTTCAATATTTTATGATGTGATGCTGGGTTCAAACAACTGCCAATCTGTACTGACCGTCTATAGATATGATCAATAGCTGATCACACCACAAAGCATATGTCAGGTGCCAAAACACACACATTTGAAGAAACTATGGAAACACTATGAAGGAAAGAAGTTTGTGTGCAATATACTTTATAACAGTGGTTATTGTAGAAAAATCCCTTATGATGTATATTCAGTTCTGCAGCCTGTTCAACATAAAATAATAACTGTCTCCTTATAGTGCTATCATTCTGTCTTTCCACAGAGCAGTAAGGATAAGCACACTAGCATATGAATCAGAATGCTAATGCAGCTGAAGCCAAAACCACACCAGTTTCTACCATAAGAAGTGAACAGACATTCATTGTCAGTTACCACTGCTGCTGTTGGGCATTCTGCACATACTGAGGACAAATAATAATCTGATAGAAGTGAGAAAGGAAGAAAGAGAGATAGATACTGGGACAGAGATAAAAACATTTGAGTTTAAGGGCTATTTCTGTCAGTCTTTGTGGTGTGTTAATCTTGTTTGTCATGAAAATTACTCTGTTAAAGAAAAGAACAAGCGTCACGTAACTCCAGCTTAAAATATTTATTAATGGACAGTAAGCACGTTCACAGCCTAAGAGCTCCTTCTTCAAACGGGTTGGGAGGGTGGCCTAATGGTTAAGGTGTTTGCCTTACAAGCACAAGGTGCAGGGTTTGAGTCTCACAAGGGATAATTGGCTAAGCTTAAAATGGCTCACAAGGGCAGTTAGCTTAGTACTAATCTATGAATCTAAACCATTAAAAATACACAATATAAAAAACACTTAAATACAAAATAGCACTTTCAAAAGATCAAGTCACAGACAATATTAGAATCACATGACCCTTCTAATAAAATGTATCCAAGATACAGTGTAACAAATCAAATAAAATTTAAAGTGATAGCATCAGTGTCACCTTCTTAATTGTCTAGACTTCACACTGGTCTCAGGAAAATCTTTACTTTCATTCCCTTCTCTTTGTATGCTTGTAGTCTAATAATCCATGAAAGTTCCCTTTGTTCTGTAATATTACTAAGGTCATCCATCCTAACAGAGGGGTCCAACCTATCAATAACCATAACATTGAAAGAATGAAAATTTCCATATAATGAAACATGCTTAGCAAGTGCATTTATCAGATCCAAATACTTAATATGTCTGATGTGCTCTCTTATTCTTTTCTTAAGGCTCCTATTGGTCTTGCCTATATAAAAGATGAACATAGACTACACGGTGCCAGATAAACTATGTTCCTAGTATTACAATCTGCAACTAATTTAAAATCATATCTGGTTCCTAAAGTAGGGTGCCTAAAACTGGCTTCATTATTAATGTAAGTACAGAAATTACAAGTTCTACAGGAAACATCCCCATTCTATCGGAAGTTAGTATCTGAAGATTAGTGTCATAACATAGCAGTCTCTTCAGGTTCTTTTTACTCTTATACCAAAAACTGGGTATATCCCCCATCAATTGCCTTAGGTTGTTATCTGTAGTTAATATATGCCACTTCTTTTGTATGACATGCTGTATCGAGTGTATATCACTGGAAAAATATAGTGATAGGAGTACACAAGCCCTAGATCTAGTGTGAACAACTGCACTATTGCTGTTTTCAGAAAAATAAGGTTTAGCAATATAATTGTGTCGTACAAGCATGCATGCAAAACCATGACTGATTTCTTCTGATTTATATACGCTGTTAAGGAGCTCTTCATTCAATTTGGTTAGATCTTGCTTAAACCCTTGTTGTTCACTGTTCATCCATGACAGCCTCATACCCTGGCCCCTAATTATATTTCTGAAAATATGCAGGGGATGCATACTCTGTCAATGTAAGATGGAATTTCTATGATGCTCTTTTCTATACAAACCCGAAATAAACTCTCCTTTTGCATTTTTCTTAATCTTGACATCTAAGAATTCTATATATTCAGATGAACTCAACTGTAAACCTCAAGAAAGATGTGATAGTATGCATGTACTTAATGAAGTCAGCTAATTGCTTTTGTGTTCCCATCCATAACAAAGATACATCATCAACAAAATGTTTGTAAAAACAGATGTAAAGAACAAAGGGGTTGTCAGTTAGTACATACTTATATTCCCAATTTGCCAAAACTAAACTGTTGTAGCTATTGGCACATGACATGCTAATGCTTATGCCAGTGTGCTGCCAATAATAATCACCATCAAAGGAGAAAACATTGCCCTGGATTTAATAAACTTCATGCAGGAATAGTGCTATTCCTGCACGGAGTGAACCATGTCCATTTACCCTTAGCTTTAACAGCAGTGCGCCTTGCATATTCATGAAGGCAAGCTGCTGCTAAGGCTAAATGGACACGAACACTACTTAGTGCAGAGGGTGTGTTTAGGCAGTGCACGCACATCTAATATGCCCTCTGCACTCAGAAAGTGCCATGCGGCACTTTTTAAAAGCATTTCAGTGTCTGCGGACACTGAAATCAAATAAAATGAGTATTTCAGTGTCCACAGACACTGAAATGGATAGGAGAGCAAGAAATTAATGCTGTATGCATAGCCCTCAATTGAACAGGTTTCCATAGAATGCCCAGATGCCTGCCTCACATACCTATCAACCTCCTAGAGCAAAAAAGCTGTACAAAGCCATAAATAATGGGGGACAAAGGCATAAAAATAGGGACACATTTTAAATACTGCACTTATAAACCCAGAAAATTGATAGAATAAAAGGTTTGCATTAGCACAGACTTCCTGAAGGGTATGAAGACTGAAACCGAAATGTCTGCCATTGTAAAAGTGCCATACAGGCATAGCCCTCAAATGTACGGATTTCCTTAGAATCCCCAGATGCCTGCCTCACATATCTCTCAACCTCCTAGAGCAAGAAAGCTGTACAAAGCCATAAATAATGGGGGGGGTCAAAGGCACAAAATAGAAACACTTTTTAAATATTGCACTTACAAACCCGGAAAGCTGATAGGATAAAAGGTTTGCATTAACACGGAATTCCTGAAGGATATGAAGTCTGAAACCCAAATGCCTGTCAGTATGTTCTGACTTAAATCCTGAGTTATTTGCCAATGATTTTCTAGAAAACTACAGTCACGCTTAAGTTTGTAAGAGGAATAATTAAAACCTGTCCCTATATGTCCCTTTACAATTTCCCTTACTGTGATTGAGAATGAGTACAGATACATGTAAATAAAGTGGGTTTATTACATTTCTTTTTTTTTTTACCATCTTAAGGTATGTTTAAGGGTAGCCGAGTAGGTGTGCATATTATGGCCCTCTGCTCAGCATTGCTTAAACATCCCTTAGGCGATAAATAAAAATATACAGCTAAAATCTTCATGCCAAGATAGTGCTGGGCTTAGAATCCCAGCTTTACATGCAGGTGTTCACGGTTCGAATACCAAGACAGGCATTTTATTTTTACATGGGAAAGCAGTGTTAAAATTATTAGTTTAATTTTAAATTATGTAGTAATAGATATTTGTCAACCAGGGTAGTGTAGCTGGTCTAAAATGTAAGTGTGAGTGCATTTAACATGTGAAATCATCCATGTATACACAAGTGTCCCATACAGTATAGTCAGACCCCATGGTAATGTAATGAAAGCTAATAGAGGGACGTCACATAAAGTATATCATATACACATTAATATGGCAGTAATGATTAATTAAGTCATTATCCTGATTTTTTTAAATGAAAAGTGAGCAATGGTTAGCAGTGCCCAGCTATGATTAGCCAGTGTAAGCATTGGTTAAATGGTTCATAGGTTCATAGGTTTATACTAGGCTATCTGCCCTAAGGCATTTATAAGCCTAGCCCAAAGTTTTGTGGCTTACGCCACCCCTTATGTTAAAAAATACTGTGCCCATTAGTTTGTTGTGCCTCTGTCCAGCAGTGACACAGAGATGATTCCCGGGGTACACCTACGATCTCCCATCCACCGGTCAAGATTTCTCTTGAACAGAGCCAACGAGGTGCTCTGCCTCACATGGACTGGGATTCTATTCCACAGCATAGGGAGTCTCTGGGTGACAAATCTATCCCTCCAGCATGTCCTATTTATATCCGTGCTAAGGTTTAAGTCGCTTGCTCTAGTGGATCTGGTAGATTTGGATTTTTTGAGGTGGAGCATGTCCATTAATTCCAGGTTGGACATGGCCTTGTATGTCAGGCACAGGTCACCTCTGAGCAGGTGGTATGCGACTGAATAGAGCTGGAGTTTCTTCAGTCTGGCAGCATATGACAGATTTTGGAGTCCCTTTATCCTTTTGGTGAGGAACTTTTGGGGTCTCTCCAATTGCTGCAGGTGTCGGGTGAGATACATCCTGAATGGGGCATTGTACTCGATCATTGGTCTGATAAGTGAAGAGTACAGGGGAACAATGACCTCACTTGATCTGGATGTGAATCCCTTCATGATCAGGTGGGCAATGTAGAAGGTCTTTTTAACCACTTTAGCAATGTGAGTGTCAAAAGAAAGGCCACTGTCAACCTGGGTCCCCAGGTACCTGATAACCTCTTCTGTGCTTAATGGATTGCCACCTATATGGTAGCTTGGGGTTACCTTGTTTTCCCGAAGGGTATGACTATACATTTTTTGGCATTTAACTTCAGGCCATGGCTCTGGCACCAGTTATCAGTTTCTGTGAGACCCCTCTGAAGGATATCTGTGTCTGATGTACTTTCCACTATGGCGCCCAGTTTGCAGTCATCTGCAAACTTTGTCAGCCATAGTCCTCCTATGTTTGCCTGTACTTCTGAGTAGATGCAACAACAGGGGGCCAAGGACTGAGCCCTGTGGGACCCCACTTGTGACCGGCTTGGAGTCTGACATGGCGTCAGCTTTCTCTGAGGAGGAACTATATGTCAGGTGTTGGTGAGGGCTCGCGCTTTCGGGTGCAGCACTGGGGCATTTTGGAGTCCAGAGTCATGGCTCGGCTCCTTGTAGCAAACCATAACAACAGACTGCTACAGGGCCAGTACCAGGGCTCACAGTATAAAGCAGAGGCCTGGGATCATCTGGCATGTGATCTCACCAGTGATACTGGCATCCCCCAAACTGGTGAGCAGGTACGGCATCACTATGCCAACTTAAATGTGAATGTTAAGCAGCAGTCAGCTCAGCTAAACAGATTTGAGTACTGTTAAGCAATGCTGAGCAATTACCCATTTAAGCACTGTTCAACCCAGCTTAGCAGATTTGTGCACAGCTTAGCTGAGCATAGCATTTTCAAAATGGTCCAATGATGGCAAAGGGTGAGAATAAAGCCTTATTTAAATGGCACAGGTGGGAATACAGCCAGAATTTGTTTTAGCTTTCTCTGAGGAGGAACTATATGTCAGGTGTTGGTGAGGGCTCGCGCTTTCGGGTGCAGCACTGGGGCATTTTGGAGTCCAGAGTCATGGCTCAGCTCCTTGTAGAAAACCATAACAACAGACTGCTACAGGGCCAGTACCAGGGCTCACAGTATAAAACAGAGGCCTGGGATCATCTGGCATGTGATCTCACCAGTGACACTGGCATCCCCCAAACTGGTGATCAGGTACGGCATCACTATGCTAACTTAAAGCAGAGGAAGGGGGTGCTCTTGGTCCAATGGATCCAAAATGCTCAGAAAAAACATGCTCCAGCAGTTTGTAAGTATCCCAGATATAGCTGTACCAAATTCTAGCCTGAGTATGTGATAGACAGGTATGCATAATGTGTGTTTTCTCCCCCTACAGCTGCAGAGGAGAAGGCTAACAATGCTGAGGCCCATGCGGACAAATTGACAAGGCTGCACAACAGGCTGGTGAGTACAGATCTACCTTATAGTATATAGTGAAATAAATAAGAAGGTGTAAATTGTTTAATGTGTTCTGTGTGTAACGATTAAAGAAAAGTTTGCCAGAGTAATAGTCATCTACAGCATATGCAGTAGTAGAGCACTGTGTCATATAACAACAATAAAAACCTAAACCACCAACTGTTGTTTATTCTGGTATGTTGGTGTAGAAATAGAATGTGTACAGGTTCTGCACAGAAAATATGGCTTTGACAGCATGAATTAACAGATGTTGTTCTGAGAATCAGCTAGTATGCAAAACAGTAGCTTGTGGTGCTGTAAATCAAGATATACATGAAATATGACATGTTATGCACTAAGATCTGAATACTGAATACTAATGTCAAATGTATTATAGTGTGCCCCCTGCTGCAGTGCCTTGTGTTAACCTTTGTTTTCCAGATCGTATAATTTCAAAGGATTACTATACAGTACAGTAACTATCTGTCATGCATGAATCTCAAGATTACAAGGTCAGACTGTTTAACCCATAGAGTATTAGGCAGAAAACAATCACGCAAAAAACAGCAGTTCCCCAGTAGCACAGTGTGATGAGAAACAGCCTTATAGATCATTTTAGCACACCCAAACATGGTTCAAATCCAGGGAGTGGTACTGAGATATGTGCATATATACACCAAAGAAATCTGGAATATTTATAGAAACATTCGGATAGTGGTAAATTATATTTTCTCCACAGGTCTTACAGGTAATGAAATGTTTGTAGTAGCTGTTTGAAGGGTATAACAATACACCATGTACATCTGTCCCACTGTCCAACCCCATGCTTGCAAATGACAGCAGAATAGGTACATACACCATGCCCTCTTCCAGATGCATGTCTCTCAAGTGTCACACTATCATGGCTAGTGGTCACTGCTGCCAATCACCTTGAATGCAGATAAGAATCCAGGTGAACTATGCTAGTAGCAGACTCACACAACATCATTGCAGGGTACCACTTCTTTGTCAAGTATGTAATCCTGATATGTAAAAGTCCCTTCCAGTATAGTAGCCACAGTTCACCCAGTCTGCCCCATACTATTACAGGTTGCCAATCTAAGAGGTATGTATGTGCCACAGAAGCTATGGGCCATAAGTAGATGTAAAGTGAGGGCAGACCTGTAGAGTACTGAGCAGCACTGTTGTGAAAAATAGAAGCCGATACAGTCGTTAATGGACTTTTTATTCTCTCCCCCCACCTGTCATCTGTATCAGTAATTATTATTCATATACTACGGGTATGTTGTTCTCAAAACCTATTGTTGGGACATGTGTTCCATTATTGTTCATATATTTCATTGGTTAAATATTAACATACCTTGTTCAAATACCATTAATGGTGGCATGTTGCCTTCAATGTAACTTGCATGCTGTTAAAATGCTTACTGCTGTTCCATTTATGCATGTGTTCTGACTGCTATGCAACTGTTTCAAATCTTTTGGTTTGTGTTAATGGGAAAACCCATGCATGCTGTTATAACTAATTTTGCAATGTGTTGTTCATGACTAACCAATATATCAGGGAAAACCACAACACCATAACACGTTTGGAAAGGCATATCCTGATGGATCTGCCTGTCCCACCTCATCTGGCCATGGCACCAGGCCCCAGCATGTCTGGGATCCAACATGGAACATGTTATTCCACTGGTCCGGCACCACCTTTGGGTGGAACTGGCTCAGGGGATGGGGCCCACCCCCCGGGCACGGGTATGGAGAGGATCCCATCACCCCTTAGAATGAACTGTGGTATGGTGCACAGTGTTATCCACTCTGAGTTGGGTGGGCAGCTGTGCCAGATGGAGGGCTGACTGGTGCAATGCACCTCAGGGGGCAGGCTGCCCCTCTTGTTCAGCCCCCAGCACAGCCACCTTTGGGACTGTGAAGGTGCAGTGGTGACTGCCCATAGGTGGGACCTCAGTCCCATTGTATCCATTTGGGGGCTCATAGGCCTCTGATTCCCTACCACCCTGCCTGTCCAAGGTGTTTATCCCCCCTCATGTGTCATATACCACCCCATCTGCTATCTTGTGTATCTTGTCTGTCTGCAAATGCCACTTATCCTGCCAAACCTACCTTCACAAACATACCTACATCCCTTCCCCAACATCCCACTCTCACCCTAAAAAAAAAAAAGAAAAGGGCATCTGTCCCACAAAGAAAATCATCGCCCCGTACATAGCTCTACATTTTGCCCCATGTACAGTGAAATTAATCAATCTACCCACAAATTATTCTACAAATGTCTGTTGCCAACACCCCTCCCTGTGAGGTGTGAGGCTGTAAATTCCAAATTCTATACATTATTCACAGCTGTTGCTGCAGAAGAAATGTAGAGCTATGGTTCTTTCCTACACCTGTCCTGCACATCCCTAGCTGAATTTCCTAATGTTTTACCCCCTGTTTGCCCCTATTTCATTACTTTTGTGTCACCCGTCTTTCTTTTCTTTAATTACATTTAGCGTGGGTGTAAGCAGGAGTAAGCGGTGCTAAGTGAAGCTAAGAGGGCTTAACCATCTGTTAGCATCCCTTAGCTCCATGCAAAACCATGCAAACCCACTTACAACTGCTTAAAAGTGCCTTAATCACTCTAACATCAGCCCTTGTTCTGCCCAGCAACAAAATAAGCAGCCCTGCTCAGTCTTGAACCCAGGAAGCTGGTACTTCAATCACAGCAACATACCACTGCACCATTTGAGCTGCTTTTACAAACATACCATGCATTCTGATCATTTAACATGAATGAAAAAAGTCATCACTTCCAAATTTTGAATACAGGACACTGTGCACTACAATCACAACAGCATACCTCTACACCATCTAAGTTGTAAGAATTTGTGATGTTTTTACAAATATATCATGTACTACAGCCATTTTAACATAAATATATATACATAGTAGTCTTATATGCATATATATGTATATATAAATACAAATATATATATATCATATGGTCGACAGTTCATATGGTCGATATTCATATGGTCGACAGTTCATATGGTCGAAACTCATTTGGTCGACAGCTCATTTCATCAACAACCAGTACTCAAGACACTTAACAGGGATTTACCCCCCTCCCCAAAGTTGTGCAACCCTGGAGTTGATATATATACATAAGGGAGGTGTGGTGGGCACAGACCCCCACATTGGGGGGTGTGGGGGGTGAAGCTTCCCACTAATATTTGTTTAAAAGTCATTTAAAACATGAAAATACAACAAAAACTCAACATTTTTAACAGATATAGGTGATGGGGTTTCACCCCCCATACCCCCCATTGTGCAAGGCTGTTCCCCACACCCCCCCAATTATATATATCAACTCCAGGGCCGCACAACTTTGGGGAGGGGCAAATCCCTGTTAAGTGCCTTGAATACTGGTTGTCGACCAAATGAGCCGTCAATCAAATGAGTTTCGACCATATGAACTGTCGACCATATGAGTTTAGACCATATGAACTATATGAAGACCCATATATATATATATATATATATATATATATATATATATATATATATATATATATATATATATATATATATGTATATATGTATATATATATATATATATATATATATATATATATATATATATATATATATATATATATATATATATATATATATATATATATATATATATATATATATATATATCTATAGGGTTCCTATTACATGATCGAAGTTTTGAAACTTCGAACATGACAATATCAAACTTGTCTGTTCAAAGTTTCAAAACTTCGAACACGTTGAAAAAAAAGATGCAACAGTAAACTAACTGTTGCAAGCAGGGAGGCAAGTCCTCCTGCACCCCCACACCCCCACTCTTTAAATATACCAACTCTGAGATTGCACTACAGTGCAGTAAAGGGAAATATTCCCTTTCTGCACTATAAAGCAGTCTCGGAGTTCGTATATTTAAAGAGCGTGGGGTGTGCTTTGATCATGTAATAGGAACCCATATATATATATATATATATATATATATATATATATATATATATATATATATATATATATATATATATATATACACACATACATATATGTATATATATATATATATATATATATATATATATATATATATATATATAGATGTATATATGTATATATATATATATATATATATATATATATATATATCAAAGTGGGGGGATAAAAGGCAAACAATAGTGACATATTTGAAATATGCCTGTTATATGTGTAGAAGTCTGATAGAGTAGCATGGTTTGATTTAACATATAATTCCTGATAGATTCTAGGTATGAAATACAAATGAATGTCATAATTTACTGGTGTCAATGCTCCCACCATCCCAATGATTTTGTCAGAAACCCACAACTGTTATGGGGAACAGACCAAATATATGAGCCATACATCTGGACAGTATCTAGACATTTGGACAGTGGAGAGGTATAACTGCAGTCATGTAACAAAAGAGAAAAAACACTGAGAGCTGGCAAACATGTCACCCAGCACCTTCTGAATCACAGTAAGACCAACACGACACTACTCCAAATCAGCTCTGGGGAATTTCCCATTTATATTCAAACATATCATGCACTACAGAGATGGAACTGTAGGGAAAAGCAGATATTGGTGCGGCAATGTCCACCCACAACCTTTTGCACTACAGTCACAGCAACATACCAGTACCCCAAATGAACTCTAGAGTAGAACGACTGTTTGAACAAACATATCCTGATTGCCAGTTACATTCTACACCGACATATACTGGCCCAACTCACAGTTTACTGGGAATCCTGAGGTGTTACAGGACATTTCTCAGTCTGCCCCTACAAACATATACACCTGATGGACCATCAGCAACTGTAGCAGCATGCACAGTCAGATAAAAAAGGATCTATGACACTCACATCTGCTACTCTCCCTACTCGGCCAAACATTTACACACAACACTGCTGCACAATCTTGACAGTCTGTTAACAATGGCCAGACATACATAACTCTCAGCTGTTGAGATTTCCACAGAATGTCCAGGGTGTGGGACCATATATATGGCCACTGCTTGCATACCACTTCCAGAAGTCTGCTAAGTCACTGGGATGATATCAGGAGTGCAGTCACTAAATAATGATATGCCATACTTCTGAACCTCTTACTGCAAGACATCTGGACAAAGCATGACATACTTGGATGACAGGGGTCTGAAAAAAGGGACATATCTCACATAATGGTGTTACAAACTGAAATAGTTGCTGGTGTTACAGGGTTTGTTGTAACATAACATGCCTGAAGGATATGATGTCTGAAACACTAATGGATGTCAACATTTACTGACTACAATCCTCACATTATCTTACTAATTTCTCAAAAACAGACATTGTCTGAGGAACAGACCAAATATAACAGGCAAACCTCTGGGCAGTCTGTGGACATCTGGACAGTTGAGAGGTATGTCAGAGACATATCACTGTCAGACATCAAGTCACATAGAAAATGCATGTCCAGACAAACACTGTTAATCTAGCAATCCTCTATGTGTATAACAGCAATACTTATTTACAATCTGTACCCAATTCTGGAGCTTTGTCCCCATGTTGTTGGGCTGCCTCCACATGTCTTGACCTGAGAGGTATTTCCACCTACCGTCTGTGAGCTGTAGCCCCAGAACTTGGACCAAAGCTCCAAAGGCAGTGGTGTTTCCATATTCATAAAGGACGCGCACACCTCCAAACTGGTAGCCAAACATAACGCATCATAGATACTTCAGGTGGAGCTAACATTAGGTAAGACAGCAATTCAGGTTATAGCCTGCTATACGTCCCCAATCATGTCCCAAGACTCACACTCCACATTCCTAAGCACCCTGGACAATACTAGGGTCCAACTTAACACTCTCATACTGGGCAACTTCAACTACCCCTCCATTAACTGGAAAAACTACTCATGTACCAATACACTTGCCCAACATTTTCCAGAATTAATTAATTCCAATACTCTGTACCAGCTCTTTCTTACTCCCACTAGAGGTAACAAGATCCTTGACCTGGTCATTACTAACATGGGTGATTGTTGCTCTACACCAATAGATAACTCCTCCCTGGTTAGATCTGAACACAAACTAATCACCTTGGAAATCCACCCCCCCCGCAAAGGTAACCAACATGAAAAACTTCTCCAAGCTAACTTTGGGCTCATAAAAATAGAGGTGGCTAACTTCATGGCACCCATGCAAATGAAGAATAGTTCCATGACCGCCATATCATACACCAATGCAATGTATGAACACGTACACAAATGCATGGATCTTGCCATACCCAATAGAACCAAGACACTCTCCTCCAAAAGAAGGAAGCCAATCTGGTGGTCCCCTGCCATAAATAAACTCTACAACATAAGAAGGAAACTGATCCGGAATAAGGTGAAGTCCCAAGACTGGCAAAACTCACTTATCAGCCTCAACAAAAAGTTGAGATCCCTCATCCAATCCTCTAAAGCTAGCTATGAAAACAGAATTGCAGCATATGGTAAAGACAACCACAAGGCCTTCTATAGGTATGTAAAGAATCTCCATGGCAATACCCAGATTTGATCTGAGCTACTGCACAATGGTACCTCCTAAACAGAGCCAACAGATATTGCCAATATACTGGCCAACAGATTCAGTGCTAACTTTACCCCTCCCCCCCAAAGGACTACTCACAATACCAGTAGATTGCCAGACACCAAGTACTACTGCTGTGCAAGTTAAAACAACACTGTCCAAGGCCAGGAATACAGCTTCTATGGGACTTGACAATATCCCTGGCTGTGTTCTACATGAACTACAGAGTGAACTGGCACCTCATCTTTGTGTTCTGTTCAATCACAGCTTCACCTCAGGCTTTGTCCCTATCAAATAGCACACTGCTACAGTCTTCCCTCTCCACAAACAAGGAGTGACTACAGAGCCTGCAAACTATCACCCCATCAGCCTGATGAGTCTGATATGCAAAGCTATGGAACACATAATCATGTACCTAATAAAAAAGGATATAGGGAATCTCCAAACTCTAAATCCCACACAGTTTGGTTTTGTGAAGGGTAGATCATGCCTGCTCAACCTGGTAGACGTCTTTGAGTCAGTCAACAGAGCTGTGGATGAAGGTAAGGTGGGTTCATACAGCCTACCTTGATCTGGCCAAGGCCTTTGATACCATTCCCCACTCAGGAATCATAGAAAAACTCACTAAGCTAGGCATCAACCCCTATATCACTAGTTGGGTTGCAAATTGGCTCACAGATAGAACCCACAGTATGAAAGTAGCTGACTCCAAGTCAGACTACTGACCAGTCACAAGTGGAGTCCCAGAGGGTTCAGCCCTGGGTCCACTCCTGTTTGGTGTCTACTTCTCTGAAGTCCAGGCCAACATGCAGGGACTCTGGCTGACAAAGTTTGCAGACAATTGCAAGTTGGGAGCTATTATTAACTAACCAAGTATTGTTGACATCCTACAGAAAGGCCTCAGTGAGACAACGACTGGTGTCAGAACCATGGCCTTAAGCTCAGTGCCAAAAAATGTGTTGTCATTCCCTTTGGGAAAAACTCAGTTTCCACGAATTACCACATCGATGGTAATCCATTGAACACAGAAGGTGTCATAAGAGATCTGGGAACACAGGTTGACAGCAACCTCTCTTTTGACCACCATATTGCCACTGTGGTTAGAAAGTCCTTCTATATGGCACATTGCATTACTAAAGGTTTTGCATCCAGGAAGAAAGAGGTCATTGTCTCCCTCTACTCTTCCCTCATTAGGCCCCTCATCAAGTACAATGCTCCATTTGGTATGTACCTCACTAGACACCTGAAACAACTGTAGAGGTGACAAAAGTACCCCAAAAAGAGGATCCTGGGCCTTAAACACTTGCCCTATATGGACAGACTCAAAAAAGTCCAACTATTCTCTGTCTCATATCGCCTACTTAGAGGTGAGCTCTGCTTGACTTACAAAGCCATGTCTGACCCAGCTCTGTAAGAAATAATAGATCTAAAGAAATCCCAATCCCTCTGCACCACATGCTGCAGAGGCCACAACTTCTTTACCACAATCAACGGAACATGTTGGAGGGACAGGTTCATAACCAAGAGACTGCCCATGCTATGGAACAGACTTCCCATACATGTCAAACAGAGCACCTCACTGGCCCTCTTCAAGAGAAATCTTGATGAGTGGATGGAAAATAAAACATTCACCCCAGGGATCACTCCAGTGGCTCTAATTGATAGAGGCACTTGGAACTAAGGTTGGGTGGCACAATGCCAGGGTAATCATATGGGCTAGGCTTCTAAAGGCTCCAGGGCCATTAGCCTAGTACACAGTTGTGAACCTATAAATGCAAAAGTGGGATACAATAATGTCAAATAGGAAGTTAAACAGTAGGTTGCAACAAGACTTGCTGGATTCACATGCTGCTGTCTGGCACCTATGGCCATTCCTGCTTGCCTGTCTGCATTGAAGTGGATCACATCTCCGACCCATGAGTCACCCCAGCAAAGGTCAGCTCATGTAGTACTACTACTGGAGTGTCTGTTGTCCAGTACTGAGTGTGACACTGCTAGGCCAGCTACCTGAGATACTGTAAATATTCATATGTCACCTGTGAATTCTACTATGATACATATGCTTGTCTTACAAATGTCAGAGACTTATATAGGGTATGTGCATAGTACACAACAGCTGCAGAAGTGTGTGTTGAACTGTATATTATATACTGAACCCATACATGACAACTGTCCAGAGTTTTGCAGACTGACATGTCTGCCTCATATTTGTAGTCAATGCCTTATACAGTTGTGTATTGTCTGGCAGATCACTGGCAACCCATTAAAGACTGAAGTCATAACATAATATACATTTGATTGTCAGATGTCATACCCTGCAGAGTAGACCTGTGAATGCAACACCATCTTTGCTGGCAACTTAGTGTGTTTCAGCTAGATTCATAAGTGACACTAATTTCCAGCCTTTTCCCACCAGTGATGTGTGCCTTTGTGCAGATGTCTTGCTCTAACAGGAGATAGGTGTCTTAGCATGAAACCCATGTCAATGCAAGAGTACCTTGTCCTGTAGGATGCAGACATTTGTGCAGACACTGACACCTGCTTTGTGGCTGTGGAGAGCACATTAACCTTGTCAGGTTACTCATCCCATAATATGTTTAGACCCGAAATGGAGGAATGCAAAGCCACAGGAGATGGAGTGTTGAACATTATCATACACATACACACCTCCAGGTTGGCCAAACAGTATGAAGCATTGGAGACATCCTCAGTGCAACTAACAGTTGACAAAACACCTACTCAAATCATAGCTAGCTACAGGCCTCCAACCATGACTATGGACACCCACCACACCTATTGGGACTTGCTGGAATCTGTCAAGATTCAATCATCCACACTTCTCCTGGGTGACTTCAACTACCCAACCATAAGTGTGCATGACCTATGCCAACTGAACATGGATGCACAGAGATTCCTTGGCTTTGTCAATGGCAATGCAGTGGATCAGCCAGTCAACACTCCTACAACAGGATGAAATATCCAGTACCTGGTCCTAACCAACATGAGTAGCCACTGTAGCACTCCTACAGTGTCATCTTCCTTGGTAAGATCTGACCACATAGTTCACTGTTCACACACATAGACACTACTCAAGTCACCATCTCGCCTGCCCCCTTCTCAGGGTCAAACAAAATTAACTTTACACAACTGAATATAAATTTCCTCAGAGCAGGTAGAACTAGCTTTACAGCCAACATTCCATTAGTTGGAACTAGCAGTAGTGTCCAGGCCCACACCATAATACTATGTGGGCACCTACATAGTTGTTGGGACCCAGCAATAACTGACAGAACAACATTACCTCCCTCACGGTAGGGTAAACATCTGTGATGGACATCAGCAATACATAAATGCCATAATAGGTGGAAATAATTGCTGGACAGGGCCAAGAAGGAGTAAGTGCCTTATTGGAAGCAGTGTCACCTTGGTCTGCACAAGCAAATAATGTCACAGGTGAATTACCCTAAGGCTATCTTTCAGTGCAAATTGGACACATCCACCAAGGCCAAACGGTTCTATATTACATCGTAAGCTGCTTAGGTTGTCAAACGCCTAAACATCGACACCTAAATGTTGACAACTTAAAATCATGAATGGCACTTTCCACACAGTGAAAGAAAGTCATTGGGCAAAGTAAAAAAAAAAATTTAAACGGATATCAAGTGGGGGGCTTCACCCCACACACCCTCCGATGTGGGGGGCTGTGCCCCCACACCTCCCCTAACTAAGTATACCAACTCCAAGATTGCTCTATGTTGTAGACAGGGCAAAATACCCATAATGGCCAAATGACTTGTTTCCCTGTGTGGAAACTGTTGTTTGTGATGTTAAGTTGTCAACATTTAGTTGTCAATGTTTAGGCATTCGACAACCTAAGCAGGTGACAATTTAATATGGACCCAACCAATCAATAGGCCTTCCACACATGAGTCTGCAATTCCAGAGGCAACACACAAACCTGCTCCGTAGTGCTGGTCAATAACACCACATACACATATGGCATAGATATAGGCGACCGGCTGCAGACAGGTGAACTGCAAACATCACCCCCCCTGTCCCCCCTTGGTACACATGTGCATGCACAGCACCTGCCCTCCTCCCCTCATTATCAGGAAGCAGGTCCGAAATGCTCTCTAAAAGGCAACACACAGAAGTCTCCATAGGCCTGATACTATCCCTGGCTGCATCCTACATGAACACAGGCATGAGCTCTCAGATCCATTACGCACTGCAGTCAACCAAAGCCTGAGCACCAGTGTCATCCCATCTGCACAGAGGACAGCCACTGTCATCCCTATACACAAAGGCGGAGCAATCCACTGACCCAGCCTATCATATGCACATCAGCTTAACTAGCCTGCTCTGCAAGGGCATGGAAGGCAATATCAAGGACATTATGAACAGGGACATCAGCAACCTCAAAATGCCTGAGCCCACACTGTGTGGTATTGTCAAAGGGAGATCAGGCCTGTAAAACTTGGTTGACCTCCCTGAAGTGGTCAACAAACACAAGGACAAGGGGAAGATGTTGAACAATGCCTACCTTCACCTAGCCCAATTCTCTCACAATAATCCCCAGGCAGCCAGGATACATATGCCTACATAGCTAGGCATCAACCTGTATGTTACCAGATGGGTAGCTAACTGGCATAATGATAGTACCCACTCTGTTAAAGTTGTGGAACCCACCTCTAGTAGCAGAGTCTCCCAAAGAGGTGTACCCCAAGGGTCAGTCTGGGGGCCTCTACTGTTTGAGATATACGTATCTGAGGTACAGGACAAAAGCAGAGGTCTGTGGCTGACCAGGTGTACAGATGCTTGCAAGCTGGCCACTGTCTTACATTCCCCTACTGATGTGAGCATCCCACAAGAGGCCCTTACCCAATTAATGAGTGGTGCAAGAAAGATTTCTGTAAACTGAATGCCAGGAGAGGTATCATCGTCCCTGCTGTGGCAGATGTCATCCACACTAATTATGACAATAATAATGTACTGTGCATGCAATCAGGTGTGAGGCGACTTGTGCACCAAGGTTGGTAGCAACCTGACAGTTTACCACTATGTGGGCACCATTGTACGGAAGGCTGTCTACATGGCCGACCTCACAAATACGGGTATGTCATCCGGGAACCGGGAGGCCACAACATCCCTGTACGTCACCCTTATCAGATGCATTACCAAGTAGAATGGCTCCTTTGGCATGTACCTTGCCAAGCAAATGCAGCAGTTGCAGAGATCACAGAGGTTCCTGACCAGGCAAATCCAGGGTCTGTAACACCTATCCAATACAGGTAGGCTGAAAGCCCTGTCCCTGTACTCAGTCTCATACAGACTGATCATAGGTGAGCTGTGTCTGGCATACAAGGCCATTTCCAAACCAGCCTTGATGGCATTTCTGCATATCTGTAAGACAAACCCCACTCATACATCATGCACACAAGGCCCTCACCTGGTCTGTGACATGTATAGTACTTTTTGGCAGGATAGTGTAGTGTCCCACACAATACACTGTCTTTAAAATACACTCCCTCCCCATGTCTAGTAGAGTACGTGTATAGCCCTCTTGAAGAAGAAGCTGGATGACTGTATGGGAAACGGATGGGGCACCCCTGGGATCCCGTGGGTCTCCCAGCTGGACAGGGGAAACAGGTGCTGGCTTGGAAGGGACATGGGCAAAAGTCTGGGCCAGGCTTATGAGTGCATCATGGCCAGTAGCCTGGTATCATCTTATGAGACTATGCACCTAGTACTTTACATGTTTCCTGTATGTATTGCAGACTGTCCTGCTGTGTTGTCTGAAATTAATTTCTTTGTGTCTGAACTGTGTAGGCAGTGCAGTGATAGTGTATAGTCTTGTCCCTTCTTTGATTATTATCACATATCATTACACCTTGTCATTATGTGTGGTCTATATAGCAGTAAGTCAGCTCTTGCAATACATGCATATGCACTTGGTGACACTGTATAGCATAACTGAGGAACACTATAGTTATACGTTTTGTGGCACGTGCAATAACCAATAACCTTGGACTTGGCCACAATTTCCTTTCTGCTCCTAGGCCCATCACACAGTAGGATTTGTCACCCTTCATTGTGGGCCTTACAGTTGCAGTGAAAGAGATGGATTGCAGCAGGCAGAACTACCGTAAGGTCTGTCCTGAAGGGCCTATAGGTGTCACAGCTGTGCCAGACTGTACCAGGAGTGTGTGTGTGTGTGTGTGTGTGTGTGTGTGTGTGTGTGTGTGTGTGTGTGTGTGTGTGTGTGTGTGTGTGTGTGTGTGTGTGTGTGTGTGTGTGTGTGTGTGTGTGTGTGTGTGTGTGTGTATCAGCAAACATAATACTGCATGGCATTAATTTACATATGTTGTCGCAGGTGAACACAGGGGTTGGTGTCCTTCACCCTCACAACCTGATGCCAGTGTCTTAGCGAACTCCCATGATGATGGTGGTCATAGTAAGGCACAGGTGGGGTTGTTGGTGCCTGAATCCATGCCATTGTTTGGTATCCCACTTTCGCCCACCATGTCCCCACACACAGTCAGTATGCCCATGCATACCCAGTCCCAAGCAGCCATGGATAATGGACAGATTAAGGGTGGTGTCATGGAACAGGCTAGTGTGTTGAGTATGGTGAATGTGACTGTAAACACCAGCCATAGGCAGAGAGCAGGCAAGGTCACACACAAACAGATGGACAGGGATACTCAATAGATGACTGCTGCCCATCAAGCTCCTGTCACAAGTTCCAGAGGAGGTGTCACCAGATGGATGTTATGGTCCATCATAGAGGCACAGGTCCATACTGACTGCAATACTAGACAGATGCTCAGGGTCATGAATGCAGTGCTCCCTGCCATGTGTGATGACCTTCACTGCATTTGTGATGCCATATGTCATCTTGCCGATGTCATGGATAGACAGTTGGATGAGACATTGTCGCTGTTCGACCATGCAATATCTGTGCTTGAGCATATGGTGGGAATAGGGTATCAGCCAGCTGGATGTAGGTCAGCAACATGATCAGCTGTGAGCCCACGTGTCTGTGCACATTCACAGTCCCATACTGACAGTACCAACAGCACTAACAAAGAGAGGGTGCTGTCCACACCACACCAGTGCAGGCCATAGGCACATTATCCTGGCCAGTCCCATCAAGGATGTGGATCCAGCAGACAGCAGTCACTATCAGGGAGTAGTACTGCATCTGTCCTTGGGCCTGGCAGTGCCAGGGATACTCCTGCAGAACCATTTACCACATCCCTGCCAGGAGACAGTGAACCATACATCCTGCCATGTACAGTCCACAGGTGTCCAACATAGGTCTGTGTCAGGCATCCACATTGTGTGATTCTATGTAAACATTTACACATCCCTATCAGAGTCTAGTCACCACAAGACAAGCACAGTTCCTCTGCATGGCCCAGTTGAACATCAACCCTTCAGTCACGCACGTGCGCACACAAACACACACACACACACACACACACACACACACACACACACACACACGCACACACACACACACACACACACACACACACACACACACACTCACACACAATGTCAGCCTTATGGCCCAGCTTAGGCTTCTGGCAATCCAACAGCACACCCTGTGCATGTGATGATACATGTGCCACAACCCTGTTATCAATACCATCATTGTAGAGACATGCTCATATGGGTGACTATAGTACAGTGCAGCAATGTCATGTTTTGTAAGGTGCTTTCTGTTGGCCGTAGTTATGGGTACACACCGAGGTGTATGTACCTTGTTAGCCATGATGCACTATTGCAGTTAGTACTGCTGAATGACTGTAGTGTCATGTACTGTATTCTGGTTGTGTTCCAGGTGTCTGGGTGTCTGCAGGCTGTGGGCCTGCTGACAGTAGCAATGATGATTAAGGCAGAGTGGAAACACAGTGACTTTTTCATAGCCAAGGTACAGCTGTATATGTACATGTTTACCAGGTGTGTTTACATGCAACACTGTGTGAGGGGCAATTGTGGCAGACAGGGTGACCTTGCATACATACTCTTGACACAGCTGCCTAGCCTTCATACATGTCACCTGGGTGTTTTGTAGGACCCCAGGCTCACATATACAGAGGAGGTTACTTGAGTACTGGCACTAGGTCTCTCACAAGCTTAGCCATTACATCAACTGCAACAGATTCAGCTATCACCACCTGTTGCCCCTGCCATTTCTGTCACATCCACTCGACCGTCATACAGTTCATGAGGGTATGCCTGGTACTGTGTATGACAGGTTTGGGTTACGTATTCCTGACACAGGTCAGCCTGTGTTAGTCTAACCTGACAATCACCAGCATGTGTGTCTGCTTTCTCATATGCATGAATGGCCTCTCATGCTGGTAGTGCACACAGAGCCATAGTACCATACATGGGACAGCTGACGAAGGACTGAGCACACCCCATACCTGCGCAGCCTTAAAATGGTATAACCTACACACACAACAGCCACAGGGGATATGCTTCACACACTACTATAGTTGTCGGTATTGTGATTAGAGCCTCTACCTATCTAAGTATTTCCATTGTAGTATTACACAGTTATTGCACATGCCACAGAGCTTAGAGGGCTGACAAGGGTTTACAAGGGGTCTATATCAAGTTATCAATCTTTTAAAAGTTCAAACGTCATATGGTCAACACCATATGACCAAACTTTTAAAAGTTTGAACATTTCAACGGACATATCCGTACAGTGCAAAATTGGAAAATGTCCCTTTCCTGCACTGTAGTGTGATCTCAGGGTTGGTATATTTAAAGAGTGGGGGTGTAGGGGGTACAGGGGGGCTTGCCCCTGCTTACAACTTTCAGTTAGGCTTTTTCTGTTGTTTATCTTTATTAGATTTTCGAACTTTTAAAAGTTCGATCATATGGTGTCGGCCATATGATGTTGGAATTTTAAAAGTTTGATAATCTAATGTAGATGCATAAACAGGTACATCTAAGGTGAAAGACATCAGCAAGCCTTGTAAAAGAGAGCAATGGGATGTGTACTGGGTGGTACATGTTCAAAATGATATAACCCACACCCCCAAAGGATATGATTGTCACCCAAACACACACAGGGATGATGTGAGTCTCTTTCACAGAAACACACACACACACACACACACACACACACACACACACACACACACACACACACACACACACACACACACACACACACACACACACACACACACACACACACAGTATCACAGTTACCAGTATTGATTTTAGAACCCCTACCTATCTAGTTATGTATATTACAGTGCTGCACAATTATCACACACACCAAGGAGCTTATAGGATTTAACAGTGTCACAATGTATGTCTAAGTTGATTACATCAACAGCCCTTGTAAAGTATGGCAATGGGACATGTATTGGGTGGGAAGGGCATCAAAATGCATTACCCTACAAACATACACATTTGCGAACACCTTCACACACACTCACACACACACACACACACACACACACACACACACACACACACACACACACACACACACACACACACACACACACACACACACACACACACACACACATTTGGCACAATTGAGTGTAGAACCTCTACCTATCTAGTTATTTGTACTATACTGTTACTGAGTTATTACATGCACCACAGAGCTTATAGGGCTGAAGGCTGTCCAAAGGTACTTCTAAGGGCAATGACATCAGCAGGCCTGCTAAAGTAGGGCACTGGGAAGTCTTGTTTGTGGGAAACTTCTCAAAATACTTCAGCCTACAAGCATACACACTTACAAACTCTTGTGCATGCACTTATACACACACACACACACACACACACACACACACACACACACACACACACACACACACACACACACACACACACACACACACACTTGCCAGACCTGAAAATAGAATGGCTGCCTATCTAGTTATTTGTACTATAGTGTTACACAGTTATTACACAAACTACAGAGCTTACAGGGCTGACAACTGCACAAAGGTACTTTTAAGGTGAATAACATCAGCAGGACTTCTAAAGGTGGGCACTGGAATGTGTACTAGGTGAGACACTCCTCAAAATACTTCAGCCTACCAACATACACACTTACAAACTCTTGTAAATACACTTACACACACACACACACACACACACACACACACACACACACACACACACACACACACACACACACACACACACACACACACATTTGCCAGATCTGAGAATAGAACCCCTGCCTATCTAGTTATTTGTACTACAGTGTTCTTTAATTATTGCACACACTACAGAGCTTATGGGGCTGATGCGTGCACAAACGTACTTCTGAGGTGACTGACATCAGCAGGACTGCTAAAGTTGGGCACTCGGAAGTACTGTGGGTGGTAAATCCTTAAAATACTTCAGTCTACAAACATACACACTTACACACACATATTTGCCACAACTGAGAAGAGAACCCCTGCCTATCTAGCTGTTTGTATTATACTGTTCCATAGTTACTGCATGCACCACAGAGTTTACGGGGCTGATGCTGTGCAAAGGTACTTCTAAGTAGAATGACAGAAGGACTGTTAAAGTAGGGCACTGAGAAGTGCTGTGGGTGGGAAAGTCTTCAAAATACGTCATCCTATAAACACACATACACACACACACACACACACACACACACACACACACACACACACACACACACACACACACACACACACACACACACACACACACACACACACACACACACACACACAAACACACACGCACACACACACATTTGCTAGAACTGGGAATGGAGCCGCTGTCTATCTAGTTATTTGTGCTATACTGTTACATAGTTATTGCATGTGCCACAGAGCTTATAACGCTGTGTCTCTGCAAGGTACTTCTAAGGGAAATGATATCAGCAGGACTGTTAAAGTAGGGCACTGGGAAGTGTTGTGGGTGGGAAAGCCCTCACTGCATGGTACCTATGTTACTGCACAATCCATTCTGGTGTGCACATTCTCCATTTGTCTGGCTAGTGGTTCCCCTTCCCCTTATGTGTGTCTCTTTGCCCTTCTGTAGTCCAGTCACAGGCGTTGACCATAGTAGCTGCTGTTATGTATTTGTAATTCTGATGTGGGCAAGGTACATGCCGTTACATTGCATACAGGGTTGTGAACTTCAGACCTTTGAGTGTACCTATTTAGCAGGTTGTCCATCATTGCACTACTCCATTTGCTGTGGTCCTTTGATGGCTTGTATTGCTATATGTTATTTTGAGGTTACATGTGGGCCTAGCTGTCATACCATCACAGACTGACATCTGCACAGGCCCAAATATGACAGTCAGACTATGGCCAACACATGGGGATGGTGTTAATTATGTTCTAGCAAAAAGAGACAGGAGAATGGTTTGGTAATTGTGTGTTTGCTCTTATGGGTTTCACATCTGCTTCCCCACTGTCTGCCATTGCTGTTTTGATACAACCTTTTCTTGTTTTGCAAATAGTTGGCAGGCAAATGCAATGTTAGGAAAAGCAGAACAAACATACAAGGCATACTTGTCCTCCTTCTGTGACAACCTGTGTCACTCCAGGGGTATGGCTGCTGGCCAGTGACATGTTGTCAGTGCTGACACAGAAAGGTGGCAACCTTTTATACACTGGCAGTACACTGGCCTTCAGGTACCTCCTGTCGTGCTAGGCACCATACCTCTCAAATTCTGAGAGCCAGACATCTGGACAAAGCCATAAGTGATTGGGGGGTAGAGGCCTAAATATAGGGACCATTTTTAAGTATTGGCTTTACAAACCTAGAAAGGTGATTCAATAACAGATTTTGCATTAGCATGCATGTTTCAATAGGGTATGAGATCTGACATTACAATCTGTCATTATTTTCTGACCTTAGTCTTACGTGATTTACCAGTGAATTACCAGACAACCACTATTTCATGTTATCCAGACCACAATTATGATGCAAACCTCTGAACATTCTGCAATAGGTCTGTACAGTTGAAATGTATGGTAGGCACTGTGTAGGTTACTTCAAGCTGTGTACTGTCCATATGTGTGTCACCCTGGCCATGACCTGTACAGCATTCCTGCATTAACAGCTATTGACATCTGGACAGTATGTACAACTCCTACCGTCGGTGTAGTTGACATGCAGAATACTTGGCACTGCAGTTCCTAGAACATGGCCCTGTCAAAGACAACACTGTACCTAGGCCACTACAACACAACAGCCGGGTGTAAGTGCTGGCCACATCCTGACAGTATTAAGCACACATATACATAGCTAATTGACCCCTGCATATTGTGGACATGAACAAGTTAGCATGTTGATAGGGACAGCCCTGGCAATGTGTGCTCTGCTGCTATTTCCCTGCAAACATACATGTTACTGCATTTCTATGGGAATATGGGTGTGGGGGGGCACATCTGTCAACTGTACACATTTGCAGAGATTGTGCTGATATTTGCTTTACATTTTGGTTCCATTTAGCATAGACTTGTGCCATGTCTTGGAGACTAGGGGCATATCAATAAAGACCACAGGTCAGACTTTAATGGCATACATTTGAGTTTCAGACTTTTTACCCTTCAGAGCCTTCCTGCAACTGCAAGACCTGCTGTGCTATCACTGTGTAAGTCCACAGAGGGGCATTTCATCATTGTCACCATTTGTGGGCCTTTGCCAGACATTTCCTTATGATTTTCTACAGCTGACTTGCTGGGTGAGGCTACTAGAGGCATATCACTAAAGACCACAGGTCAGAGTGTAATGGCATACATTTGAGTTTCAGACTTTATACCCTTGAGAGCCTTACTGCAACTGCAAGACCTGCTGTGCTATCACTGTGCACATCTATAGGGGGGGGTTTCATCATTGTCGCCATTTGTGGGCCTTTGACAGACATTTCTTTATGGTTTTCTACAGCTGACTTGCTGGGTGAGACCGAGGGGTGAGTATGGGACCCTCACACTGACATCCATGCTTGTGACCTATGACCCCCCCAGTTAGTTGGCCCCCTACATATACTGCAGTGGGATGTGCCACCTTGGGTGCTACTGCATAGTGTGGGGAGGCCAGTATTGGGCAAACATTTCCTGTTGTCCCACATAGCTGTCAGTTGTCTGCTGCTATCCCAGTAGACCACCCCGTTCCTTTGCATGCATGCAACAATACCATAAATATGCCACCAGGCCATACTAATCCATTCATTTATTGTTAAGAAGACTGACTTACCTTGTGCCTGCAGCAGTTATGAGGATGGTGCTTGAGGGCTGCTTATGTCTTATGCATGCAGTACACTGCCTGCACATGGTAAGGAACAAGTAGTGTGATGTGTGTGGTATCCATTTTACTGTGTATGCAAGTCAGAGAGATGTCAGTCTCTGGGTCCCTACCATACCTCTCAACCTGGAAACATCAAAAATCTGGACAAGGCCCATGAAAAATAGGTACAAATCTGTATGCCTATTAACATCTAATTTGCATACATAGTTACATAACCCCACCCACTCCAATGGAATTGTGGGATACCAACTTTCAAATGCAAACTGAAGAACAGACAACCAAAATATGGCACCAGAGTCCACCTGCAGCCATTCCAATGTCCCATTACCTGGCTATTTCACCCCATTTACCGTAAACACTAATGTATGCATACTGCTTTACTTCTAATATGATTATTTGGATTTTATTTTTACATTTTACAGCACAACAATGCAGAAACACTAACAGACATCATCTAGTAAAAAAAGCAATACTGTCTCACAATGGAAATAGGCTTGACATTAAAACTTCTCTGCCCTTGAAACTCACATTCATTGAAACAGCATTGAAATCAACACCACATCCAAAGACAATGCATCTGGCCAATGGTGGATAAAGATTACCTTTGAGCTGTTTTCAAATCATTGGCCCCTTGCACACAAAATAAGAAACATACAAGCCTTCTGTTAGGAGTTGCAGAAGAGGTTTCTGCCTTTACTTGACTTAACAGGTGGTGGAGAGAAAGAATTCATTAGTTCCTGAATCCAAAAATGGAGGAAGCATCTAACTTTAGAAATATTGTACTTCAAATTTGAGATGATTAGCAAAGAAGTCTATTCCTTGGTGTGACTCAGAGAAATAATCCATTGAAAAATGTTGTTTAGTGGTCATTCATGCATTAGGTATGTATGTTTAGGAAACTCACCAGGAAATACTTGTGTTCTGATAGATAAACTAACACTACAAAAAATGTTATACTGAATTGATTAATCACTGCAAGGTCAACATTTAAAAAAAAAAAATTTACTGATCAGTGTTAAAAAGAAACATATGTAAAATCTTCTGAAAACAAATATCAATAACATTCTCTTAGTATTCCTATTAGCGTAATCAATAAAAAAAATCACATTTCATCTTGATAACACATTGTTGTTAATTTGGAGCTAATGTAACACAGAGCATTATGCTCTAGTAGTTTTTCATTATCAGAGCATTTCCCATAAACTAAGTTCATATGTTTATCTTGCTTATATCAAGTACCTCATCTACCAATGACAGCAGGAGTAAATGGAAGCATCTTATCAAAGACAGTAAAATTAAGACATCATCTTCTAACATCTAACCTTCATTTATCCCCATTCATTCCATACTGCACCATACCATGTGTGTGTGAGTCTTTCGGCTTTTCCCGGTTAGGGGTCACCACAGCGAAACTCCGGTCTGCTAATGATTGGCAGTAGATTTTTACATGCTGGCTTGCCGGGCCTAACGCACAACCTCCAATAAAGGAAGGCCCATTCACGCATGTCGCCACACAGAAGACGCTCTAACTGTGAATCGAATGGGCAACGTCTAACTGTGAGGCGACAATGCTACCACAGCACCACCACCGCAGTCATTCCATACTGCCCATAAGCATGTTAAATACACTTAGCTCATTTCCTAAACTGTTAAATTTTTACTATTCTCTTTCCAGCAACCTTCTAATTTTGTGATGTTCACCTTTAATAGATGATTCCATTCAACTCCCTCTAGACCCTATATCAGTGTACAAACCCTCATGGCTGACACATTCTCTTTAAAAAATACATCGCTGCAAATCTTTTCTCATCTTTCCCATCACTGCCAGTCTTTAGGTTTATATTGCATTTCCAAAGATTATTTAAATCATCTGCTTCCCAGAAATGTGCTCAGTGTATGTGATGACCTTTATAATCATAAGACATTGTTCTCCTTAAATGAGAACATTGAGTGCAGCTCTTGCATGCTACCAATGAGCCATATATCTGTTATTCTTACAATATTGTGAAATATTATATTTGCCTCGCTATCCTAATCCTGCCCTTGCTATCATCAGCAATTTCATCTAGTCTGCTCATTAGAAACTCAACAAGCCATGTTTGCAACAGAGATTTGAAAAGACCATTAACATACAGTGCAACTCAATTTCTATTTTATTTTCCATTCTCACCTTGACATTTATAGCAATTAACACAACTCAGTTTCACATATTCACTTTACTAGTTCTCAGTTAGTTTTCCTTCCACATCGTCAGCCAACCAATTCACTCTCTATTCCCTTACCAAGGACACAGAATGCTACGTATTTACAATTTTACATAACCTTCTTGGGAATTATCAAGTCACCCATTCAAAAAGTGCATTAAGTTATATCCAGTTAATGCTGTTTTATCTTGTTCTTCTACTTAGCAACATTAACCACATTCAATACATACATTTCATATGCATAGTTTAATCCTTAATATTGACAAAGTCTAACTTCCTCTATTGAAAATCTTTACTTTATATCTTCTATAAATACATGACTAACACGGGTTTATATATGAAACTATGGCTTCCTATTCAAGCTGCAATGAAATGTTATGTTCACTAAGTCACTCCAAGACCAGACTCCGGGGAACCCCAAAAATGGGTAGGATTATCGATGTCCAAATTAAACCCGTCCGAAAATGGAATTACCAGTACCAGGGCCATAGACACAAATGATTTCCATGACAGAACCAGAGTCCGGTGGGCAGTTTTTTGGCTACAACAGGTGATTCTAGCCATGACTCAAACTGTTTTATAGATCCAGTGGCCAGAAAAAGAAAAATACAGCTTTCAGATATTGAAATGACAATAAACACACAAAATGAAAGCTTTCTGCTTTTGGAAACAACTTGTATTTGTTCTCTTTCGAAACAAGAACTGCTCCGCTCCTTCTCTCCTATAATACAGCCCACTTTAGGTTCCTCTGTGCTTAAAATGTTAAGATCTGACTCAGAGAAGTGAACTCATGATGGGAGGGTTTTGTTGGCTGTAATTCACGAAACTCGGAGCGAGTAAGAGAAAGAGTCGGCCCCTTATTCCAATTTGTGTTAATAAACTGGGCAGTTTGGGGGTGGGAGCAGTACTAAGAAACCATTATTTCATTTTAAAGCCGTACTGTACATGAAAAGTACAATCCTTGCTGGATGCAGCATAAAAACGCCCCCTAGTTTCTTCTATATTACTGCCTGAGTAAAGCAAATTAGTTGCACAACACCTAAAATGTTTATAAGACTACAGCAAATGTGTTTTTGCGAAGGCCCTCCTCTCTTGCCCTTAAAGCACATTTTCCTCATTTGGTTTCTTAGGTAGGGGCAAGAATTAAGTCGATTTCTTACATTTGGATCACTGGGTGGCCCTACTACTATGGTCCAGCCCAGTTTCCTATGCAACCTGAGGAATTAAAAGTCCTGGTACAGCAAACCTCAACATTCCATCAGTTTCAGAGATAATGTATGGTGAAGTGTAGTCAGATGGATAGTGTGCAAGAACTTCGCTCAGAATGAAACATATTCAGCAGTTGTAATAAAGGGCACACACACACACACACACACACACACACACACACACACACACACACACACACACACACACACACACACACACACACACACACACACAAACACACCTTTCCTTACTTGAGTCTTGTTTTTCCTGAAACGAGTAGTTTCTCTTCCTCTGTCATTCCAGCTTTGCCATTATACCTGCTCGCAAGGTCCTCTGTCGTTCCAGCTTTGCAATTCTGCCATTATCACACGCAAACAAGTTCCTCTCCTCTGCCATAAACAAGTGGTGCCATTTCCCCATTCCCGCCCGTTCGCAATTCAATTTCAGCCAGCAGGAAATGATGACGTGAGCTCCTTAAGCTCAATTCCGACTGGCTGGTAGCAAAATTAAAAAAATAAAGCAAAAAAATCAGAAATGAAGGGGGTGCCACTCAGGAATCATGGCACCCCTTCATTTGGACCCCAAAACTCGGTAAAAACCGAGTGATTCGGAACGGTTGGGAGGTATAGTCCCTACAGTGTCAGCCTGTACAGCCTACATTATCAGCTATTGACATCTGGAAAGTGTGTACAATTCCTACTCTAGGTGTAGCTGACATGCAGAATACTTGGCTCTGCAGTTCTTGGAACATGGCCCTGTCAAAGACAGCACTGTACCTAGGCCACTACAACACAATAGCCGGGAATAAGTGCTGGCCACATCCTGACAGTATTAAGCACACATATACATAGCTCATTGATCCCTGCATATTGTGGACATGAAACAAGTTATCATTTTGATTGGGACAGACCTGGCAATGTGTGCTCTGCTGCTATTTCCTTGCAAACATAAATGTTACTGCATTTCTATGGGAATATGGGTGTGGGGGGGCACACCTGTCAACTGTACATATTTGCAGGGACTGTGCTGATATTTGCTTTACAATTTGGTTCCATTTAGTATAGTCTTGTGCCCTGTCTTGGAGACTAGAGGCATATCACTAAAGGCCACAGGTCAGAGTGTAATGGCATACATTTGAGTTTCAGACTTTATACCATTGAGAGCCTTACTGCAACCACAAGACCTGCTGTGCTATCACAGTGTACATCTGTAGGGGACATTTCATCATTGTTGCCATTTGTGGGCCTTTGCTAGACATTTCTTCATGTTATTTTACAGCTGACCTGCTGGGTGAGGATGAGAGGTGAGTATGGGACCCGCACACCGACATCCATGCTTGTGACCTATAACCCCCCCAGTTAGTTGGCCCCCTACATATACTGCAGTGGGATTTGCCACCATGGGTGCTACTGCATAGTGTGGGGAGGCTAATATTGGGCAAAATTTCCTGGTGTTCCACACAGCTGTCAGTTGTCTGCTGCTGTCCCAGTAGGCCACCCCATTCCTTTGCATGCATGCAGCAATACCATAGATATGCCACCAGACTATGCTAATCCATTCATTTATTGTTAAGAAGACTGACTTAACTTGTGCCTGCAATGGTTGTGAGGATGGTGCTTGAGGGCTGCCTATGTCTTATGCATGCAGTACATTGCCTGTACATGATAAGGTACAAGTAGTGTTATGTGTGTGGTATCCATTTTACTGTGTATGCAAGTCAGAGAGAGGTGTCAGTCCCTGGGTCCTTACAGTGTCAGCCTGTACAGCTTTCCTACATTAACAGCTATTGACATCTGGACAGTGTGTAAAACTCCTACTGTAGGTGTAACTGACATGCAAAATACTTGGCATTGCAGTTCTTGGAACCAGGCCCTGTCAAACACAGCACTGTACCTAGGCCACTACAACACAACAGCTGGGAATAAGTGCTGGCCACATCTTGACAGTATTAAGCACACATATACATAGCTCATTGACCCCTGCATATTGTGGACATGAAACAAGTTATCATGTTGATTGAGACAGCCCTGGCAATGTGTGCTCTGCTGCTATTTCCCTGCAAATATAAATGTTACTGCATTTCTATGGGAATATGGGTGTGGGGGCCACACCTGACAACTGTACACATTTGCAGGGATGGTGCTGATATTTGCTTTACATTTTGGTTCCATTTAGCATAGTCTTGTGTCCTGTCTTGGAGACTAGAGGCATATCACTAAAGACCACAGGTCAGAGTGTAATGGCATACATTTGAGTTTCAGACTTCTTACCCTTCAGAGCCTTACTGCAACTGCAAGACCTGCTGCGGTATCACTGTGTAAGTCTGCAGGGGGGAATTCCATCATTGTCACTATCTGTGGGCCTTTGCCAGACATTTATTCATGGTTTTCTACAGCTGACTTGCTGGGTGAGGCTGAGGGGTGAGTATGGGACCCCCACACTGATATCCATGCCTGTGACCTATGACCCCCCAGTTAGTTGGCCCCCACATATACTGCAGTGGGATTTGTCACCTTGGGTGCTACTGCATAGTGTGGGGAGGCCAGTATCGGGCAAAGATTTCCTGGTGTCCCACATAGCTGTCAGTTTGCTGCTATTCCAGTAGGCCACCCCATTCCCTTGCATGCATGCAGCAATACCATAGATATGCTACCAGACCATACTAATCCATTCATTTATTGTTAAGAAGATTGACTTACCTTGTGCCTACGGCAGTTATGAGGATGGTGCTTGAGGGCTGCTTATGTCTTATGCATGCAGTACACTGCCTATACATGGTAAGGTGCAGGTAGTGTGATGTGTATCATATCCATTTTACTGTGTATGCAAGTTGGAGAGAGGTGTCATTCCCTGGGTCCCTACAGCAACAGCGTGTGCTATGTGTTGCCTCTTTGCCAAGGCCAGGACATACTTGGCACACGTCCATCTGCCTACAGGAGCTGGCTCAGGGGGTTCCTCCTCCAAGTCTCTCTGTGTCTGTGGGGACCTTGGCAATGGTGGGAGGGCTGTGTGGCCCTTCCCCATGCTGTTCCTGCTGCAGCTGTTTCTCAGGATGATATTGTGTAACATGGCACATACTATGAACATGTGTGCACATGTGGCTGGAGAGTACTGCAGGACTCCACCATATATGTCAAGGCAGTGGAACTGTGACTTGAGCATCCCAAACAAATGCTCTATAATGATCCTGGTTTGTGCATGTGCCTCATTTTGGCATTCTTGAGTGAGTGTGTGTGCATTTCTGATGGGTTTTATCATCCACAGCTCCAGTACATAGCCAGCATCCCCCACCAGATGGCAATACAGGATGTCCCCCCTGGCAAATCCCTAGTACAGTGTGAGGAATGCCAGATGTGGGAGTCATGGTAGCTTCCTGGGCTGCCAGCATACACATTAATGATAATGTCCTGGGCATTGCACATGACCTGGCAGTTGGAGTGAAAGCCCTTGTGATTTAGATAGACCCTACCCTGTTCACCAAGTGGTGCTTTGATGTGGATGTGCCTGTAGTCTATGGCACCCAGTACCTCTGGGTAGTCTGCTACATGGTGGAAGACGTGGATATTGCTGGTCCTCTCCTCACAGGTGCTGGGGAAGTAAATGTGCTCACTGGCATGTGGTAGCATGGCATCCAGGAACTGGTGGAGTACCTTGGATGCAGATGCCTGTGAGACCCCCATGATGCCCCCAGTACGTCTTTGGAAAGTAACTGTAGCTAGTATTCTTAAGGCTGCACATACCTTGGTATCCACTGGAATGGATTCCCCTCTGTTGGCCCTGAGTCTGAGGTGAGGCCAGCACAGCTCGATGAGTTCCTTAAGTATGTCCCTGTCCACACTGTAGCACTCTGCTATCTCCAGATCATGTAGCCCCCAGTAGATTACCCTGGGTCTGAACACTGTTCTCCTTCTCCTCAGTCTGGGGCAGTTGCCAGCAGTATCCTCCTCACTGCCCTCAGCCTCTAGCACATACTGATGTATCAAAGCGACAGCAGCCCTTAACATTTTGTAGGTTAAAATTCCCACGAGTGTGCACAGCAGTGTTTCTAATTGACTTGGAGTGTGTACACCAATGTTGCAGAGTTTCTGAGAAAAAATAGACTGAAAGGTGTTTGCACAGTTTATACTGTTGTGCTGCAGATGCTGCCTCTATGATTGGCTGGCTATGATACATTCTACCTGCCTGCTATTTTATTTGTACTTGATTGCTTTTATTCTGCTATTTCCCTTTTTTCCCCCCTTCTCATTTCCACCCCTTTTAAGCCCCGAGGCATGCCAAGCAAACCTGGTGCCCAAATGTAAACAGTTCTGATATTTCTGTTTTTTTTTTGTTTCTTTTTAGACCTGGTGCACACCGCGCAAACCCATTTAGTTAAAGTAAACATTTGAAGCAGAAATGACCCTCCCTTGCACACGAACACACTCTTCATTACATGGAATAAGTCAATACAGCCTCAGACACACACCCTTGCTTAGCTGTGCTTAGCTAAGTTCAAATGGGAGCCGTGGAGTTTCAATGTGCTTACACCAAGCATGACGCACCCCCTTTTCATGTCAGATGCTTTTCCTGCTTACACAACTGCCTTATAGCTCCTACATGGTTAGGTGCAGCCGGAGAATGGTCTGTCATTTAGTGATTCAGTAAAATGTGCTCATTTGCATACCCCACTGCCTTAGTCCCTTGTTACACCACTACACCAGAACCATCCTCCTTTAGCAAACAGAGTTACCTGTTATTGTTTTGATTCTGCATGCCATACACGATAATGGAAAATGCAGATTTCACTTAAAATTGTCTTTTCACATTTTTTTTTTATTTTCGGCACTATCCTGTTTGCAAGCCACTGGGCTATGCTTAAATGGCCTCAATCAGCCAAAAAAAATCCCTTTGATTTTCATATTTTTGCAACACTTTTCCATGCCAGTGGCCATATATTTAGCCATTAGCATGCAAAATTATTATAATGCATGATTTACTTTGAGCTGTCATGCCCCCGTTTTGATTTTTGCAGAAATGTACACGGTCTGTAACCAAATACATTTCTGCAACAGACACTGTTCTGGCACGGATACCTGCCTGCTTACTGAATCGCTAATTCACCTCATTTGCATGGTTTTCACCAGTAAATGAGGTAATTAGCATTATTCAGTGGTGCCCATGCCAGAATAGTGCTGGCAGGCTCATGCATGCCCCCAGCCTTGTTTACTGGATTGCTCAGTGGCCATATTCTGAGCAGGAGTTGCTGCACTATTCCTGCACAGGAAAATATGTTTTTTTGAATCTTGGGCAATATGTTATAATATCAGTTCCATGAACTGACTGATAATATCCACCTCTGTATTAGTCATGGTTGCTTGCCTACTCAAAAATTCCATAAGAAACTCTATCCCTGTATCATTAGGGATGACAACGAATAGCGAATAATTATCCAGAATGACCAGAAAAAAAATTAGCCTTATAAGTACAGCTGTCAACAAATGCAAACAAGTCAACTAAAAATTGTTTTGTATCAAGCAAGACAGTGCTTATACCCTTCAAAATAATTTTTAGTTTATGCTCAACAAATATAGACAAGGGCTCAGTAACCCAATCACATCCTGCAACTATTGGTCTTAGTGGAGAGGTTTTAGGATTTTATGTATTGTGGGGAGCCCATTGAAGGTGGGAATTAATGGATGTTGAACATGAAGATATTTATATAAGTCATAGCTAATTAAAAGACAACCATAAAGTGTATGATGAACAGATCTAATCAAAACATCTATTTGTTCACTGTTGAGTTTAACATAAACATCAGAATCACTAATAAGCCTATTAATACTATCATTGTAGAAATATGTAGTCATAATCACTATAGCTCCACCTTTATCGGCAGGCTGAATAGAGATAGTCTTGTCACATCACGGGGTCTGTAGTGCCTTGTACTCGACACCAGAAAGACTGTAAAACTTCTTAAATTTATGACCATTATCAATCACTTCACCAGAAGGCAAAGCTAGTAGGCCACGTTCACAAGCACTATAAAAAACCCAATGCTGGAAGTAAATTAGGAGTGAAAGTACTTGTTTTTTTAAAAATGTCAATGGTGCCTTCATTACTGAACATAGATTTTAACATAACAATCCACACAAACAATCTTGAATCAATAATAGTTTGACTAAAATCAGCCTCAAAGGCTGGAAAAAAAGTTAAACCTTTCTCAAGTACCTTTCGTTTACTCTCACTCAAGGACCTGTCAGAAATATTCCAAATTAACAACTTGGAAGTTGTTGCCACATCTTCTTGATGTCTTGATTGTGACAACAATCCAGTGAATGCTTCCTCCTTTTTCTCCCTCTGACTCAAAGAATGGTCTCCGTGGCTCAGTCCATTCATGTGAAATGGCAGGGGAAGGGTGGGAAAAACCTGTAAAGCAGTAGCAGCAGCTAGAACCGTTCTGTGAGCAAAGGCTCACTGCTGATGTCATTAGTCCTGCTATCATCTGCATTGGATCCATTATTGGCCAGAGAAACAGTGTCATTGGTGGAGGGCACTGTATTAACCTTTTCACTAGTAGCAGTTAAAGCACCAGAAAGTGTAGTGTTATCATTCTCATTGAGTATAATTGAGGAACTAACTGTTCTCTTCTTAGTAAGTGTCTTCTTGGGCCAAGAAAAAACTTGCTCATTTTTAAAATCAAACATATCGTGCTCAAGTTTCTTATGTTTGTGTCTATAACCTGAGCTCAAAGGCTAAAATGTGCCCATTCACCTTAGATACAGCTCATTTAATGAGGGACATGGAATAAGTATCAAAAATGTTCTGATGAAGAATATGCAGGATGGGTGTGGAGGGAGAGCACCATAACTATCCACTTCTTCACAAGATAAATGTATACATATACCAATAAACTGACGAGTCTGGATAGTTAGCTCATCAGGGCTGAGTGACAACAGAATAATGTTGTATGGCCAATTGAACCAAATCATGCAATTTGATATATGTCAATATATGTCAAGCAGACGCATAGGTGAAGCACAGAGCTATGTAGAGGGCATAATTTGTTTTCTGGGACAAGTGCCCATCAGGGAAGGTGGTTAGGAATAAGAGGGTTAGAGAGGTAGTGTAGGTTAAGTAGCAGGTGCAAACATATAGGACATACAAGACAAACAGGGTTGGTGATGGACAAAAAAGATGAGGGACATCATGAGTGGTGTTAGGTAGAAGATATTGGAGGTGCATCTGCATCCAGTATGAGCACAGTAAGCATCTAGCCATCACCCTCAGAACTGTCGTTATTGTCTCCAACGGTAGATATTTAGTCAGTGCTGGACAGGGCATTGACTTCGCAATTTGATTCAGAACTTTCTCTACTCTGTTGATTAGGGCACAAAGCTCATCTTCATAATGTCATCCACCAGCCCTGCCAGCTCCTGATAGACGATAAAGTCAAAACCTCCATTAATATCACTCCCAATGGTACAACTGCACCAGCACCTGGGGCAGACCTACCTGATACAGTTGGAGTGGATATCAAAGAAGTTATAGAGGCAACACTGATAGGTTGAGATCCAGAGGCACTGGGTGATTGGCCTAGCTCTGCATGCTGATAGTCATTTGTGTTGCAGCAGAAATATTTCTATAAGAAAAGAGATATTGGGTAGGGTGAGATAAAAAACAAAAAACAAATGTAATAACATAAGTTCCATGTCATTTTAATATTTCAAAATATAAACAACTTGACACATACATATGGTACATTTTTACCACAGCTGGATGTGATGTGAAGTCATAATGTGTCATAAAATACATCAGTCTCATTGGTATTATATGCATTAGGCAAATGGTGACTATGGTATATCTAATATATGCGTTTCAAGTAAAGGCAAACATTTACAACAATGGCAAGTTTAATGTTATTTAATATTGCAAAGAATAGATTTTATATAGCATTCATTACTTAAAAGCTAATTGCTGCTTGGAATTGGATCTCCACACAACTAATTTGATTTAACACATTGTCTAATGCAATGATCAAGAACGCTTGGAGCAGGCGTGCATGCTTGATATAACGGTTAGGTATGCCTATTCAGTTGTGTGAAGTCTCAAACTCATATGAACCGATACCCTGAAATTTGGTAAATTTGTAAGTTTCAGCTGTATTATTATTTTGCTTGCATTCATACCTGAGCCTTATTTACTCTGTGCCTCTCTGAGGCATGCCAATTGGTCCTGATATGATTCTATTTCTAGCTATGTATTTAGCAGCTGTACAGAAAACAAAACAGACAAGTAAGAAGTATAATAAATAACTGTATTGTATTCCATGGTTTTGTATTGGCTAGTGATGATTCACTATACCTACAAATCTCAGGTGTGCTTTTTCAATTCTAAATTCTGCCACCCATTGGATAAGGAGGTCTTGCTTGCACTTCTTTGTGTCACTATACTTTTGATGACATTGTTTATCAGAGTGTGGAATGCCCATTGCACTGAAGACAGCCTTTGACAATCCTTGTACTGAGATCTGGTATAGCCCTTCTGCAGAAGACTACAGCTGTAGCGCTTTATGAAGAGTGCCACACAGATCCTGGACTCCTCCTTTTTTATTGAATTATCACTTGTGACATAGACAAACTTACTTAAAAAAATAAAGAAACCATATTAACAAATTGACATTTACAAACATTATACATCATATATATTATTCTATAAAATATAATTAATCAAACATTACATAGATTGCTCAATTCCTGCCTTCTGTTAAACATTTTTCCTTCTTCAAATATTTTTTCTGCATGTATTGTTCCCACAATTTCCTAATTTTCTATTCAATTTGCTTCTACCCTTTTCTAAAGATTCTGCTTCCAGTTCTTTTAACTATGTTACAATAATCACTACTTCAAATATGCTTGGTTTATACTTTGATTTCCATTTTCTAGTGATTGCTTTTTTGGAAGTCACTAGAATTAAACTTAACCAGGCCTTACTATGTCAAGGAAATCAAGATCCTACATCCCAACTCAAAAATAATTTCCTAAGTTACAATCATTTGCTTACCCAGTATTTCTGACAGAGTACTCTGTAGGGAACTTTTAAAGTGTGCCATCTCATTACACTCCCAAAACATATGCCCCCAACTATCTCTTTCTTCCTTATCATATCTCCAATGTTTGTCATTTAACTGAGGAAAAATTATTTGTAGTCTGCTTGGGATATAAAAATACCTGTGCCAACACTTTCAAGCACAAATCCTGAATCTTCTAGACTTTGTAATATATTTCTGAGCCATACACATGTCCTCCTATTGTTTCTTTGTGAACTGTTTGTCTAATCTATCTTTACAATTTTTTCTAACCTCTGATTGATTACTATAGTTATTGTGCAATATTTTATATGCCCTTCTAATTATCCCCTTTTAAAAGCAATTTTGTTCTAGATTCAAAACCTGTACCAGTGCAGGTCTTTCACTTAGGATTCCCCTTTCTCTTTTTCTTTGCCTATACTCTGATATCAATCATCAAAAGGGAAGGCAGCCACTGACCAGCAGTCCAAATGCCTTCTTGGCCTCTTCCCATTTTATTATCTTTGCCCTCTCTAATTATTTGTTTTTAATACCTTGATTTGTTTGCCAGTTTCATCAAGTAAATTCTATTCCCCTCTTTCCTATTCTCTGAACCCCTAACTGTAGCCATCCCTACAATTTCTGCTAATGCAGAACCCCCTTTCTGCATTCTCCTGTTGGTTTAGTTCTTAGAATACTTTCTGCCACCTTATGAATATAATTATTGTATATGACTGTTGTTATTCTCCTTAAGGATCTAATTCCAAAGTCATACTCTTTCCTTACTTTTTGAATTCCCCCTTGCTTCAGCATCATCCCTTTCCATATTGAATTGCAACTTCCTGCTTGTGTTATGTATAAGAGCCCAAATGATGTAGCTCTAATATAGCATTTGAAATCAGCCAATCCTAAATCAATATGTTCTATTGAAAGGATCAGCTTATGCCACTTGACTCTTGCCTTCTTCCCCTCCCAAATCAATTCCTTCAACTCTTTATTAATTACTATCCACAACTTCCTTTCTGGTTGATAATGCTATGCCTGACCTGTGTATAAAACTAAAAGGACTAAAAACATTTTTACTGCTTGTAACTTTCTAGCTGTATCTATAGACAAGAACTTCCAGTTTCTTAGTTTTTACATTATCTTTTGCTTTGTCTCTTCCCATATATCCTTAGCTGCCATCACAGAAGATTCTGGACTCCTCTTGACACCATCTTTTGGCTTTAAATGGATCACCACCTTCATGTTTGCCTGCAATGTCTTCTGAATGATAACTGCAAATATGGCAATGAACTGGCACCCAATTCAGATCTTGCATGCACCACCCTACCCACAATGATGGACAACTTTATGTTTCCTTCAAAATACACTGCAGGTGTAAAATATGACTTGGTCATGTGTGATGCTCACTGTATTTACACGTTTCAGTGTGAAATCCTCAAATGCTTCTTGATGAGGATATCTGAATTACATTTCCAAGGATATATTGCCCTCTGTACCTATGCTCTCTGTTATGGTAGATAGTAATCATACATACAGTCTTCTGATACACTGATATGGCATAACATACAAGTTATGAAATTGGTAATAATCAGTACTGATAAGAGATAAACTTATATAAATGGGTTGATGGGACATACAAATTATAAACTTTGATAGCACCTGTGAATTAAACTATGACTAAAAAGAAGACTAAATTGCAAAATATTGCTTATTAACTGTTAATGGTATGTGACAGCTAGCAATTTGAGCTTGTAAGCTGAGGTGTAACAATTCATCATGAGTGGAGATAAAATGATGACAAGCCACTTTGTGTTTATTTTTGCTTGTTATGCTACTGAAGTTATATATAAAACCCATTATTTATTCCTGTAAACCAGTTTCATATACATTGATTTGAATGAGCTGAGTAAAACATGTTAGGTAGTCTCATACATACTGCAATTTTACATACTGTCCTACACACCTAATAATGATAGATATGTAGAATCATACTTTTTTCCAAAAACTATTATGAAGATTACAAATATGAGAACAAGTTTAAATTAACTATGATCATTGTTAAGCTTAACATATGTGGCACAAATTATGGTTAACTTATTCAGATCATTACACAGAGGTGTGTTTCACATTAAATTTCTGTAATCATCAGTTGTGATTCAAGTTAAATTCCTAATAAAAAGTCTATGACAGCACTTATTCTAGCCATCACAGTAAAATTACATACAAACTGGATTCAAACCTTGTATGCATTACCTCTGCTGTTTCTCCAAATTTACTGCCTCAACACCCTAAGCCACAGAGAAATGTAACTGACTGGTTTAGTTTCTTCACTCAGTACTGTCCAGGCTGCTGACAGAAACACAGAGTGCCAGTCACATCTGCACTATGATAGCACCCAAATTAAATTTTTAAGATTTTGCCTTGGGAAGTCAACTTCCATTCATTTCTAGTCACTGCTCTTCTACTATGAAAATGTGCAAAATTAATTATCTCTACTTCTACAAAAATATAACTATCTCTGGATTTGAATCTTGAAACCATGGCACTACCATGAAGCACTGACAAGACTAACGATATGTGCCATATACTTTGAATCATTTATGAGGCAGAGAAAGTGGAGCACATATGCTAAAGATATAATATTGTAACACTTTACGGTGATGGAACAATGTACTCATTTTCCCAAAGTTGCCTTTTGTCATTTCACAGTTGAAGTCTGGATAAAAGTGATATTTGCACCATTTAACATAAGAAATAATGTCACAGTAAGAACAAATGTAAACATTACTGTTTTTGATACATTTGTAAAGTGATTGCATAAAGATTTACAATTGTTTAGAACTGTATTGTTTGTATGTTTCAAGTTTTATCTACTTCATATAACTTACTCACACTTTGCATTCAGAGGCACATTTATCCCTTAAGCATATATTCCTAAAGATGATATAAAGTTTATCTCCTAAGCAAGTCAACATAATATCAAGCTTCTTTTGAAAGTGTACTCACCTTGACACACCCTCTGTAAGTTTATATCAAGATAGTATGAGTGTTAAACACTTAATTATGTGTGCAGTACCACTAATGATTCACACTTGCATGCCCTTAGCAAGCCCCACTCTCAATATATGCTATTGTAATGTTAGGGGCATTAGTGCAGCATTGTGTAGGTCTCACACCATGTTTACCTGTCCTGTACTTTGAGCAGATTGTGTATTTCATGAATGGTAATGAGCTGACACATAATTTACATATTCAACTTCTCCAAAGGAGTTAATCTGCACTTTATAAGCACAGCCCTGAGCTAAGAAACTTCTATGGTAGTAGAGAAGAGTACTTGGACACACCAACATCAGATACTTTGTTTGCTGTAATTGCTGCAGAAATAGATATTCCTATATGTGTGACTATCAGCTTTTATTAAATGCTGAGTGGTCTGAGGTAGGAAGGTGTGCCAGATAATGTTAAATGGGCATTGATTGTACTCCATGGTTGAGTAATCTATCATGCATATGACTCCATTTTGTTTTTTCTAAATATATCCAGCTTTGAGCATATCTGAGGCTATTTGCACATTCCTGCACCATGCTGGGGGCTGCTGAGGACTACTGTAGACTCCTCTGGTGCCCCCAGTGCATCAGTGTGAAACCAAAGTCTTGCTCACGAGCAGTCGAGACCTAGTTACATGGTTAAGTGGTCTTAAATGTTCATGTACAACTGTAATTGCATTACTTTTGTGTGAATTTTATTACAGATCCTGTCAATGTGTGTCATGTTTGTTTACAAGTAACAGTAGCAATGTTATCATCTTGTCAGATAAAATTTGAGTAATGTTTGTACTTTGTCTGTTTGTGTTGGTACAGAAGATATAGCATTCACTATTGGAATGATCCTCATGGTAGTGTTACATGGCTTTATAGAAATATTTCTCCAAGGATAGGAGCACTCAAGAACTTTTATATCAGAAGTAACAATGTCAAAGAGATATTTCAGCAAATATATTGTAAGGTTGTTGTATATGCCTGTCATAAACAAGTGTTCTTCCATTAGAAGTGGGTTATGGCTGTAACATTTGTGTTTGTTGATGTAGGGGGGAATTGTTATTTCTTAGGGGGCCTTTGATTTTCATTACTTAACTAAGAGCTGCCTACAATTTGCAAGTTCCTTTTTGAAAGGAGAGTTTAACAGTTGCTATTACAAAAGAAACATTGACTTGTATTACACACAAAAGTGTTGTTCTCTCCACAGGTACTTAGAACTGTTAACAGACATCTGAATATAGAAAGCAAATGTTTTTAACAGTCATCATTTCATACACTTCATTCATTGGTAATGCTGTTCATATATTCTAGAATAACAGATTCTTTATCCCTATTTGGGCTTATTATTGTCTGGGGTAGGGGTGGGAGTGGAATTTAACAATAATTTGTTAGATTTGTGTATTCCTACGTTATGCACATGTTTTTAATAGGTGCTGCATAGATGCATATTTTTTTCTGGCCAGTCCATGCTGATTTTTCTGATACATATATAATTAGGTAGAGGAGTTCCTGTCCACTGTAAGGGATCCAGGCAGCTTATCAGATTTTCCCTGTGTTGTGCTGGATGTGGCAGCAGAGATGGAAGACAACCAAAGGGTGTCTACTACTGATTCTCCAGGTATGGCATTTATATATATATATATATATATATATATATATATATATATATATATATATATATATATATATATATATATAGAGAGAGAGAGAGAGAGAGAGAGACACATGCATATATATATATCTATATATATATATATATATATATGTGTGTGTGTGTGTGTGTGTGTGTGTGTGTGTGTGTGTGTGTGTGTGTGTGTGTGTGTGTGTGTGTGTGTGTGTGTGTGTGTGTGTGTGTGTGTGTGCGTGGATTCACTTTATAATCTCAAAATACTGAAATGGCGAATTTCAGTATATCGAGACCATGAAGTAAGTCGAATCTGTAGAATAGCAAAGTCGAATCTGCAGAATGGCAAAAGTACATAACCACGAATCTGGATATGTCAAATTTGCGGTTATGCTTTAACGGTACATGACGTGGAGTGTATGTGTGGGTGGTGTGCGGTTTTCTGCGTGGATTTAGGTGGAATTTAAGGTAAGTGACTAGTTTGTAAGGGTTTTGGGTAAGTATTTCAGTGTATGGGAGTGTGTTTGGAAGTTGTATGTGTGGGTTAGGGAAGACAGGTAAAAGTATGAGTGTTTAATTGTTGACTGTGGTGGTGTTTGTATGTATGTGATGTGTGTGCGTGACGGACTGTATTTGTGAGTTTGTTGTCTTTTACTGTTTGGTGTGATGGGGGGGGGTGCAGGGCTGCTTGCACCCCTGCTTATTTGTAGTGTAGGTTTGTATATGTGTGTTGTTATGTTTGTGTGTTTTTTTATTTTGGTAGTGTGGGTAGTGTAGCATATGTTTAGTGTGGTGTATGGTGTGTTTAGGTTTGTGATTTTAAGTTTCACAGTTTTAAGTTTCGTAGTTTTGGGCGTTCAGTGTTTTGTGGGTTCGACTTTATAGTCCCAATATACTGAAATTCATTATTTCTGTATTGCAAGATTATAAATTGAAGCTATCTATATATATATATATATATATATATATATATATATATATATATATATATATATATATATATATATATATATATATATATATATATAGATGGGTCCCATTCAGAATGCCGAAATTCCAGAATGCTGACAGCCATATGGCCAACATTCGGAATATTGACAATGTGAAACCGGCAACTCACTATAGTGCAAAATGGAAAGATTTCCATTCCTGCACTGTAGTGCTATCTCGGCGTTAGTATATTAAAGTTACAGGGGGTGTGGGGGTGGAGCCTTTTTCTTTTTCCTTTCCATGGCTGTACTCGAAATGTCGAGATTCTGAATGTTGGCCATATGGCTGTCTGCATTCTGGAATTTCAGCATTTCGAAGTAGATCCATATATATATATATATATATATATATATATATATATATATATAGATAGATAGATATAATATATATATATATAGATAGATATATGATACACACACATATATATATATATATATATATATATATATATATATATATATATATATATATATATATATATATATATATATATATATATATATATATATATATATATATATATATATATATATATATATATATATATATGTATAGAGAGAGAGAGGGAGGGAGTGAGTGAGTGGGACAATACTGATATATTTTATAAAACTTTGTTAAGGTTATAGGTATTTGTGGTACCTTTCATGTGTCATCTTCTGTTTAATGTTTATCATTCCTCTATTCATCTGCCTCTCCATTTTGTCTGTCTAGGTAGATCAGGTTCTAGGTTCCATAGCCATCTGCAAAAGGTATGTGCATACATTTATTAGCTGTATTCATTGATGTTATTGATCTTTAATGGCATTTTTATTTGCTTTGGCTTGATGTACAGACTGTATACCATGTGCTGTGAAAAGCCATTGTTATATTCCTTTTAATATATTACTATTTATGTTGCATATATCACTCATGAGTTATGTCTGTCAATCCTGTACAGTTGTACCTTATTTTATCCTAGTGCAGTCCAATACTTGCATATGGGGGTAATCATTTTTATCTTTTCCTTACAGGTTCATCAGGTCTTTATTAGAACATCAAAGTATTAAAACTTCGAATGTTCTGATATCGGACACTATTCAGCAAATACTAAGAATAGCGAAGCTGCGGAACAGAGAATTCTTTCCTCGGGAAAGAATTAGGTTGGCCATTTCTGTGGCTTTGCTATTCTTAGCGCTGTGGTGGAAAGTTATGGGTTGGGTTCAGGTAAGTGTGTGACTGTTTGTAGTTAGGGTTAGGGACGGGATAAGTGAGTTAGGGTTAGGGCGCAGGTTAGGTGTGTGTGTGCGATAGTGACAGACTTTAGGGTTAGGGTTTGGGTTAAGGTAAGTGGGTAGATAGTAGTGTATGTTTAGTTTAGTGCAGAATTAGATGTAGGAATTTAAGTGTATGTGTGGTTGCTGTTTGTTTGATGTGCTTGTGTTGTGTGTATGTGTTTCGGAGCAGCAAATTTTTTCCATGGGAAAAATTTTGCTGTTCTGAATGTTCGATATTTTCATATTTAGATGTTTTGGGGCCGATGACATAGCATTCACTATTTTCATCTTTCGATAACGTGATATAAACACGGTTCATCACCGACCTTGGTCTGGAAGCAACAGCAGCAGCACCACTTTGTAATAAAGCCTGTTGCACATACAGGTTAATGATAGTGGCAGCAGCCCCTAACATTTTTCTAAGTGTGTTCATGGCTGTATTCCAAGTAGTATTGGAACTGAGGTCAAAAGAGTGCAAGGTGTGTATGAGTAGGTTTTATATTTTCCTGAATCGCTCTGCCATGTTGATTTGCTTCATTAGCATGTGAATCCCTCCATATGCCTTCCTTGGCATATTCTGCTTCTTATCCTTGTTTTGCAGCTAGACATGATGTGTAGAGCTGTTTAATGAATATCAAAGAGCACACTGTCCACTTCATGCTTCACACATGCAATTAGCATGAAGTGTAGGCTTTCATGAATCCTGGTTCAAGTGTTCCGTTTCAGTCCTTCACTGAAAAACTCTACGCAGTAATTTTCTGTATCTACTGGCATATTTTTCTAAGACATCTGGACCCTCAGTGTCAGTGATTTTGCACAGATAAGACTGAATTTTACTAAAAAGACCCTGAAAACAGGCAAACCTACTGCACATGTTAATCGAGTATAATCCTGAAGCTAGTAAACCTTGACTTAGAGGAACAATTTGAAAATATAGACATCACTTAATATTACCCATACTGAAGGCTGACTAACAAGCATTGCATGTCAAGGGAAAAAACTCTGGAAATGAACATAGACCCATCTGCTATAGTCCCTGCTGCTAACACACTGGGGTCAGAAAATGGTCTGATTTCTTATTGTCCTGTATTCTGCTCCACAACCTGGAGCCCTTTTTAGGCAGATTTAAAGAATTTAGCCATGTAATAAGTTTATTCTCATACCTGTTGACGTCTCAGTATATCCAAGGATATACTCCCTATATACTCCGCAAACAGCACAATTAACAAAAAAGTGAGGGTTATGCTACTCAACGCCAGGAGTTTAAATCGCAAAATGCATGCGCTCGAAACACTCCTCAGTATGGAGACCATCGACATCTGTGCAATAACTGAAACCTGGTTCAAGGCTTCAGAGACCACCCCAGCACTACCAGGCTACAACTCATACCACACGTTTCGGCCACAGAACATGGACCGAAATACAAAAGGAAGGGGTGTATCCATATTCATCAAGGATACCTACACCTCCAGGTTAGTGGCGCAGCATGATACCTCTGAGATCATCCATGTGCAACTAACCTCGGGCAAATCTGTAATGCAAATTTTGGCCTGCTACAGATTACCCTCCATGACCCAGGACCACCACTCAACCTTTCTGGAGACACTGGAAAACATGAAGGTCCTACCGAACACCCTGATATCAGGCACTTTCAATTACCCTACCATTCACTGGGAAAACTACTCGAGTACAAATTCCCAGGCCCAGCACTTCCTGGAATTCATCAACTCAAATGCCCTGGATTAGCTGATAAACTCCCCTACCAGAGGTGAAAACATATTGGACCTGGTCATTACCAACATGGGTGACAGGTGTTCCACACCGGAGGTCAACCTGTCACTGGTTAGATCAGACCATAAACTAATCACTATGGATGTCCACACCCCACCACCACACCCAACTAAGGAAACCACAGTAAAAAGCTTTTCTAAAGCAAACTTCACTTTACTTGAGACAGAGGTGGTAAGTTTCACAGCCCCCACGCTAAAGGATAATGCTGCCCAAGATGCAGAAACCTTTACAAATGCACTCTATGAGCACCTACAAGGATGCATGGATCGTGCCATCCCTAGAAAAACCAAGACTCACTCCTCTAAGAGAAGGAAACCAGTTTGGTGGACCCCTACAATAAACGGGCTATACAATAGAAGGAGGAAACTAGTTCAGAAAAAAAGCAAATCCCAAGAAGGAAAGACATCCCTGATCAGTATCAGTAAGAAACTAAGGTCCCTCATGAAATCATCCAAGGCTAACTTCAAAAGAAAAATAGCCAAGGATTCAAAGGATAACCACAAAGCTTTCTTTAGCTATGTTAAGAATCTAAGTGACAACTCACTGATATGCACTGAACTAGTGCAAAATAGCACAAAATATACTGAACCTACTGATATTGCCAACATCCTGGCAGATAGATTCAGTGCAAACTTCACCCCCCCTTTCACCTCTAAAAGGGCCCACAACAATACCGGAAAAGTGTAGTGTCCCAAAAATCACAGATGCACAGGTGAAAACAGCCCTTTCAAAAGCCAAAAACACAGCATCACTGGGACCAGATGGTGACCCAGGCTGTGTCTTGCATGAACTACAGAACGAACTACCCCCCCCCCCCCAAAAAACACGCTGTTGAACCTCAGCCTCTCCACAGGCTACGTGCTCATAGAATGGCACACAGCATTGGTTATTCCTCTCCACAAAGGAGGGGCCACAACTGACCCTGGTAACTATTACCCCATAAGCCTGACTAGCCTGGTCTGCAAGGCTATGAAGCACATCAACATGGAACTCATTAACAAAGACTAGGGAAACCTACAAACACTTGACCCGACCCAGTTCGGCTTTGTTAAGGGCAGATCATGCCTACTAAACCTTGTTGACTTCTTTGAGACAGTTACCAAGGCCATAGACAAGGAAAACGTGGTTCACACAGCCTACCTTGACCTCACCAAGGCTTTTGATTCCATTCCCCACTCGGGTATTACAGAATAACTCACCAGCCTGAACATAAACCCCTATGTCACGAGATGGATTGCCAACTGGCTTACAGACAGAACTCACACAGTAAGAATAGTGGGCTCCAGGTCCGACTCTATTCCAGTCACAAGTGATATCCTGCAAGGCTCGGTCCTGGGACCCCTACTGTTCAATATATACTTCTCAGAAGTACAGGCAAACACAGGAGGACTGTGGCTAACCAAGTTTGCTGATGACTGCAAACTGGGAGCCATAATTGACTCTCCGGCTGACATGGACATCCCCCAAAAGGGCCTTTCTGAGATGACACCTGGTGTCAAAGTCATGGCCTCAAGCTAAATGCCAAAAAATGCATAGTCATCCCATTTGGGAAAAACAAAACACCCACGAATTACCACATAGGTGGCAGCCCCCTTAATGCAGAAGAGGTAATAAGAGATCTGGGGACCCAAGGTAGATAGTAAACTCTTGACAACCAGCCATATAAAGTAGTTAGTTTGGGAATCTCTTCTATGTGGCCCATATAATTGCTAAAGGGTTTGCATCTAAAAATAAAAAGAGGTTATAGTGCCCCTCTACTCCATTACCCATTATAGAGTGCCATGCCCCTACAATTGGATGTACCTCACAAGACACAAGAGAAGAATACAAGACCAAAAAAGCCACCAAGAGAGAGTCTTACTGAAAATTTATGTATCCATATATGCACTCCAGAAAAAAAACTGGCTCTGTTACTCAGTACATATCGGCAGTGGGTGATCTCTGATCTGCCTGATCTCTAAACCATGTCCAACTCAATGAAGATACACACTTGCTCCACCTAAAGTCACTCCAGTCACTACACACACCACCTCCACAGAGAAACACACAACAATAACAAACAGAACATGCTAAGAAGAATTTGAATGAGAGACAGACTCCCATGCTTTGGAGAGACTCCCCAAATTACATCAGGCAGAGCTCCCCTACATCAGGCAGAGCCCCACTTGACTGACGGATTCAGTAACCTAACAGGACATAGGGGGAGGCTGGTTCACCAACCAATCTGCAGAGTGGAGGATAAGTTAGAGAGGGGATAAGTTAATTAATCAATGGGGTGGCACTTTGGGCTTATAAATGCTCTTGGAACCCATACCTAGTACCCAGCCAGCCCCTCCGACCTATGAACCCTAGGCCAGCAAAGCACCAAGCATTCAGTAACTTGAACTCACAATCAACCAGCAATCAGAGTTCTATACTAAACCTGAGAGCAGCCTATGAGGTGAAACTAATTCCTGAGAGAGGAAACCCCGAAGAGCTGGTGAGGCTGGCAAATGCAAGGAAAAGGCAAAAATAAAAATGGCACAAAAAACAAAAAAAAAAAAACCAAAAACCGGTGGAGTGAGGGACACTACTGCAGCAGCAAGTTTGAAAGGTTCTACATTTACTTTGTGTTCCTTTCATAACTACAAGACTTTTAATGTTGATCACTGTTACAGTAGCCTTATGAAGGAGAGAAGATAGCCAAGAGTAACTATATGAGAGAGGTTGAAGGAGGAAGAGTCCAAGAGGAGCCCTTAGATCCAACTCAGCATACTGGAATAATAGTCTAGAATGAATATAGCTGCTACTATACTATAGGAACGCAGCTACCTGTCTATATATTATAACAGAATTACAGTTTCGTAATATTCAACACCCTACTGAGTGCTGATAGGTGATGCAGCTACCTATCAGTTTATACTTTAAGCGTTGAATAGGTAATATCTTGTGAGGGGACTTGGGTTAATTTTCTCGTTATGAATCAAACTAATAAATACTAGGTTTTGCTTTTACTTATAGAGGAGAAAGTTTGCAGAACTTATCTTTTTAATTGTTTTTGTAGTTGTATATTGGTTCAGTACATGATAGTTGTTTTTTGCTTGCTATATTTTTTTTTTATTTCATCCCTGTTGTTTCTGTTTTTTGCTTGACATTGCTAGGTTTCTTTGCTAGACTTTTTTGTTACATTTTTGTTGTTTCACTATATTAGAGTTTTACAAATTGTTTACTTTGATACTTATCAATGGGATTTGAATGTGTGTCTGTTTCATTTTTAGGCTATGGAAATTGTGTTTCAGAATACCATGTCTATTTCTTGTGAAGTACCTAACACTGTTTGTGTTGTGTTTGTGCGTTTTGTTTTGAAATACCATAACTTTTCCTGTTGAGGTTTTTCTTTTGCATGCTTTTTAACCTTCACAGTTGCAAAGGATTGTTTGGAATGGTTATAGTGTTGGTGGGATCATTTGGGGTTTCAAAGGGGCTGAAAGGGAAGTGATTTGTTAAGGATTTGGTTGTAAAAGAATGGATTTGTCTTAATTGATTTATATGTGGATTCATAATTATCTCAGCATAATGTAAGTGGGATGTGTTGGATGATTTATATTTTGTACAAAGGTAAATATACATAAGCCAAGTAAAGAATCTCAGCATAAGGTAAAAGGGATCTCAGATTAAATGGTAAGTGGGATCTGATGCAAATATACTAAAATAACCAAGATAAATAAGTAAATAATCATAAGAAATTATTTATCACATCTTCTAAATCTAACTGCAAATTAAAAAAATGACAGACTAAAGCTTACCAAAAATGTATTATTCATTCATAAAAAAAAATTAAATCACAAAGAGTCTTAATTATATCAAACAATAAAACAAATAAAAAAATATAAAATATAATAAAATAATATTGAAAGCAACAATAAAACATTATTGAAATATTTTATATTATAAATTATCAATATGCAAATAAATTAATAGGCAATAGGAAAAAAATTAACTGGTAGTATAAGGAGAAAATTCTTCTATAAAATCTAAGACAACATTATTCAGTTTTTCAGACAACAGATCTAGAAGGATAACAAGCCTCTATGGTACAACTCTAAAAAGGTAAGTGAAAAAACATATACCTCTGACCATGTGTTCAAGTTAGTTATTTCCTGTCTCTATGAAGACAAGTTTGACTCTATTACCTAAAAAGAGTTAAAAAAAAAAGTTTTTGAACAAAAATCTGGTTTGGTCTATTTGGTAATAAACACAAAAAAACCCCACTAAAAAGGCAGTTTTGGAGGAGGGCAAGCCCCTCTCTACCCTCCACACCACATCTATTTTATATATACTAACTCTGAGATTGTACTACAGTGTGGAAACAGGTATATTTCCTTATCCCCACTGTAGTGTGCTTCGGTAATGCAGTGTTTCTTTTTTGTTTTAATTTCCAGTTCACTTTCGTCTAAGTGCACTTTCGCTTAAATGGAGTCATACTTCTGTCTTTTGAAGGAACGAGATTTCGACAAACAGAAGTAGACCCACCTGGTCATATGGTGACAGGATATAATGGTCTTATAAAGCAGAAAGAAGTTACATGAGACCAAAACCATTTTAGACCCTTCAGCCTATTATTTAAGTAAAATCACAGTGTGCAAAAATGAAACTTACATAGACTGACAAAAGGAACCTGTTTCCATAAATAATGGAATAGTCTGTGTTTTCCTTTAGATGCTTATAGCATTTTTCAAAGACATAATCATACCTCTCAACCTGGAAACATCAAAAATCTGGACAAGGCCCTTGAAAAATAGGTACAAATCTGTAAGCTGATTAACTTAAAATTTGCATACATAATTACACAACCCCACCCACTCCACAGGAATTGTGTGATACCAACTTTCAAATGCAAACTGAAGAACAGAACCAAGATATAGCACCCGAGTCCCCCTGCAGCCATTCCAATGTCCCATTACCTGACTATTTCACACCATTTACTATAAACACTAATGTGTGCGTACTGTTTTACTTCTACAGTGATTATTTGGATTTTATTTTTTACATTTTATAACACAATGCACAAACACTAATAGATATCTGGCTGTTAAACAAAGCAATACTGTCTCACAATGAAAATAGACTTGGCATTAAAACTTATCTGCCCTTGAAACTCACATTCATTGAAACAGCATTGAAACCCACAGATTACCTTTGGGCAGTTTTCAAATCAGAGGCTCCTTGCACACAAAACAAGAAACATACATGCATTCTTTGATACACCTTCCAGACTTTATTAAATTATATTCCTTGCATAATACAGCACACTTGTTAGACTTAGGTTAGAGTGCATTTTAAATGTATTGTTTGAACATTTTTCCAGTAGGCAATGAAACAAAATGCATGAACCAATAATGACAAAACTGACTTATTCAGAACATTTCCATCATAAAAGTCTACTTCCACACACAATTGCATTTTAAATTTATTGTTTGACCATTTTTCCAGTAGGCAATGAAGCAAAAGTGCATATACCAATAATGACAAAACTGCCCTATTCACAACATTTCCATGATAACAGTTTACTTCTACACACACAAAATATATATATATATATATATATATATATATATATGGGTCTACTTGAAAACACTGACATGCCAAAACACCGACGACGAGAACACTGAGACCGGAAGATCGACAACTGAGATGACCGACAGTTTAAAAGCACAAAACTTCACATGCCTGACAAACCAAAATCCAGACAATCAACAAAACAAAACAAATACCTTTTCCGAAAAACACACACACAACAGAAGCACACCAAAAACCTTACAAACCTACACTAAACCTTACATACACAACTATCTATGCACTAACCTTAACCCAAATCCTAACCCTAAGGTCCGTCACTATCGCACACTCACCTAACCCACGCCCTAACCCTAACTCACTTAACTCGCCCCAACCCTAAAGTCTGTCACTATCGCACACTTATCTTAACATGTCGGTGTTTTCAGCGTCGAGCTTTTAAACTGTTGGTCATCTCAGTTGTCGATATTCCGGTGTCGGTTTTCTCGTCGTCGGTGTTTTGGCATGTCAGGGTTTTCAAGTAGACCTATATATATATATATATATATATATATATATATATATATATATATAAAATCACAGTAGTGTAAGCCATAGGCATGTTGCACAGCTTTTTGCACTTATTTTCAATGGTGGGGGGGGGGGGGCAAAAGACAAAAAAAGAAGGACACATTTTAAACATTGCTTGTATAATTTTGAAAAGTTGCTTGAATAAAACACATTACCACCATGCATTTCATTGCCAAGTCTTGAACCCAGGTCCCTGTGCACTATTAGTCAGAGCAACATACCACTAAGCCAAATCAGCAGTTTCCTAAAAGACCAGAAGACTGAAACCAAATGGTTATCATTTATTGAATTCAGTTCTCACTTCTCACCACAGTTCTTAACCTCATAGCACAAAAAACAGAACAAAGCCAGTAATGGGAGAATACAGCCCCAATACATTTCAAATACTGATCTTATAAACTTAGAAAATTGCTAGAATAAAAGGTTTTGTTTTACCATTTATTTTCTGAAGAATACGAAGCTTGAAATTCAAATGCAAAATCCTGAAAACCAGAGATTTAATGAGGAACAGAACAAAAATATGAGGTGCAAATTCACAAGTGGTGGTGGCTATGGATTTTAGGCTCTTTTTACCTTGTATCCAAGGTACAGGGTTTGAGCTTGAGTACCTCTCAGTTCCTTCGCTCTATTATTTTATAAAAACAGTTTGCTTATTATAATTCATATACACAGCAAATGTTTTACTTTATTTTATTTCTCAGAGCATATTACTATAAAATAGATATTCACAAATTTTTAAAATATTTCCACAAACATATCAATACATGTTCCAACAATGGCAAAGTAATCTCAAAATAGGATGGATAAGCAAAAGTTCGATTAATTTACTCCACTGCCTGACAAGTGATCCTAAACATAAGAAATTAGCTGCAAAAGTACAATATGGTTTAACAAAGCATATTTTCCATGACAACAGCCTCATTTCATGATATAAACTGTTTTTGTCTGAACATTTTTTTTTATTTATTTCTAATGAAAAATGTGTGTACATGTTCATGACGTCAGCTATTTGAACATGGTAATGAAAGGAACTACTCTGGTTCCATGTGTTTAACATATTCTCATGAAACTTTCAGGGAACGTTACTGAAAATATTAACTAATATACAACTTGCTCCCAGCCTTAAAGGCAAATGAGCAGCTACATCTTCAGTTTTAACGATTAGATCTCACTCCGTTACCCACATTACCACAACAATGCAGTTGGCCTTCAAGGAAATACTAACTAACAAAGTTACACAACACTGCTGGCGGCTATTATATTTTAACAATATCACACAACAGGTACAAGCACCATATCTAACTGTGATTAATTTCCTTAGAAATTACTTATAATGTTTAAACTATAGAATTTGTTACATACATCCATTAACAGAGATGTCTAAGTTTATAACATGAAACTGTTGAACAAGCAGTTGAAACACACACTGCAGATGCAGCCTTATGTTACTGACAGAACAATTAACACATTTAGCTGGTTAAATTCCTAAAACTGTTGTACTTGTACTATTTTCCAAGAACTTGTTGGACATGAAGGTGGCAGCACTATTTCCATCAACGATACCATCATACAAGTAAAAAACAACTGACCAAACAAATTATAGTAACAGTTCTGAGAAATTTAACATCACTGGGACACACATTATTAATTCATTCAGGCTCAAAAGAAAAATGGCTCGCAAGTCAGGAAAGAAGAGTTTGACCTGTAAAATAGATGCGCTCCTTATACCAAAGAAATAGCCTTTGAGAAATGCAACCTGGTTGCAACTTAAGGAGACAACTGTGACTCCAAAAGTGTAAAAACGGATGAGGAAATATTTTGTCCCTACTTGTGATTGCTAGATGTAGACTTCCACCTCTGGGGCAGGGCACCCAGGGGATTTGTCCCTGCCCTGGTACTTTGCTAGGTGCAATGTGCAGGTATGCTGGATCTCACCTAAGCATGGGAGGACGTGTACTGTCTCCTGCCTGGATGGACATCTGCAGAGGCAGGCCATTTAGTGACATTTTTATAGGTCTCACTAAGCCGTGTCACACACTTGGTTGTGTAAGGATGTGCAGCTGTTGGACATAGGGCACATCAGGACCAGTACTACCCTGCAATTTTGACATATATGCAGTGTTCAGTTACAACATTTCATGGTGTGCAGTCTGTCTCCTGAATGGTGGCTGCTGTGTCACTGCTGGTTGGCTGCAGAGAGATGAATGCACACCTGTGGTTTGCCCTTTGATATCCTATATAATGTAAGGAGAGAGCTGGGTGGAGTGCAGAAGGCATTGGGGGAGCACATCCTACTGGTAGCTGCATTCATGTAAGGAACGGGCAAAGTTCTACCAGTGGCATATCCACATGGAGTGACTTTGGAGCACCAACAGATGCAGCTGGGGTGTAGGTGCATCATAGTCAGTTTTCATGCAGCAGTTTTTGTAAATGAGTAAAAGTAATGAGTTTTGGGGGTAGCAGCACGTGAAGAGACAGTTCTAGTGCAAATGTTTGAAAGTCTGATTGGGCCAGTACAATAGTTTGATGGGAACAGTGGCTTTTATTTTCTGGTTTTATACTCATACTTTTCTGTCAAATCTTAATGACCAGAAAATGGAGTAAGTCAGTAAAGTAGTAGAGTCTGTGCGTAATAAATGTAAAATGTATGTTGATCTATGTGATCAGTAAGGTTCCTTTTGTTTTTTTTTTTTCTTATGAAGCACATGCAAACAGTGGCAAAAGTTACTCATGCCTGTGTTCAGAGGTGAGGGGTCGGCAAGTGTGAGGACATAAACGGGAATTTAATAGACAACAGATAATTTTAGTATTTGCGATTTCAAATTTGACCTGAGTGTGCTTGTATGTGTTATACACATGTATCAACTAAAAATACAGAACAGTATGGACTTCAGCTGATAGCATAGCACTGATTTATATCATAATGGTATGGGCTGTACTGGTGTATGTAGATATCCAGGTTTGAACAGTATGCTCAGAGTAAGTACTTCATGACACGCACACACCCTTCGCTCTATTAGGTACCTTAGACTTTGTTCTGCCAAGACCAACTGTCTTCTCATTCTGCTAACTGAAATCCATTCTACAGTTATTAAAAGTGCGTTCCATTCTGCTGACTGTCAGAATAAATCCATCCATTCTGCATCGTTCTGCTAACTGAAATCCATCCATTCTGCAGTTATTAAAAGTGCGATTTCTGCTGATGACTGTCAAAAGAAGTGCGTTCTTGAAATGTCAGTCGTCCTAAACAGAAATTCTGTGTTCTTCCCTCCTCCCAGTATTCAAACAGATACGTGCCACATGCACACAATCCAAGCTTAATTCCGATAGTGCGATGACATCAGCGCTGAAAGAGTGAAATTTAAAAAATAGATGAAAAAATCAGAAATGAAGGGGTGCCACTCGGGAATCGTGGCACCCCATTATTGGGACCCCAAAGATCGGTAAAAAATGAGTAATTTGGGACAGTTGGGAGGTATGGACATAATAGTAGCTCAAAAACACTCAAACAAATATTACTCAACTGGGTAAAGCGTCCTTAGACCCAAAACATATATAATCCACAAGCGAATGAATAAGGAATGCAAGCATGGCTAAAAAAGCACTTTAATAAAATAAACAAATCAGAAAAAAATATAAAAACAACATAAAAAAGATGAGCGGCTTCACTCCATAAAAGGCCCTTCTTCAGATATTAAAGCAATCATTTGCCTGGTTACATAAATTTAAAAAAGATAGCCAATAAGAAACAGATGCAAATTACTCATACAGACAATGGACAAATAATATTGCAGTAAAATACAGCCTATCACAGAACAGCAAACTAAAACAACATCCAATCACTAAAAAATACCAGCAATCCAATTATATGGGGGAGCAAGGTGGAAACTTCCAATAAAGTTATCAGGGCATGACCTGAGTAAACCTAAAGCACACAACAATCTAACTGCCAAACTCTGTGCTCAAAAAGAGGTATAACCAGAAAAAATTGACAAAATTAACTGATTGGTACATATAAGGGATAGCACCACTGGCATAAACAACAAGGGCATTGAAAGTACTTCCTAACAACCAATAAAATAAAATAAGAAATGGGTGTAACTAAAACAAATATCCAATCAATAAACACACTAAATAGACCAATAACCTTATCTAAAAAAAGGTGTATGATTTCAGATGTGATTTCATTGGTACATGATCATTCAAGCCCCAGTCCTTATCAGCCCTTAACAAAACAATCCATTTAAATTCATTTTTCTCTGTATTATTCCTAATAAAATCAATTATTTTTTTCAAATTTTTTTTTCTGGTTACACCTCTTTTTGAGCACAGAGTTTGGCAGTTAGATTATTGTGTGCCTTAGGATTACTTGGGTTACATCCTGATAACTTTATTGGAGGCTTCCACCTTGCTCCCTATATGATTGGATTGCTATTTTTCAGTGATTGGATGTTGTTTTAGTTTGGTGTTCTGTGATAGGCTGTATTTTATTGTAATACTATTTGTCCAACATCTGTATAAGTAATTTGCATCTGTTTCTTATTGGCTATCTTTTTGAATTTATGTAACCAGGCAAATGATTGCTTTAAGATTTGAAGAAGCCCCTTTTATGGCGTGAAAGCACTCATCTTTTTGTATTGTTTTTATGTTGTTTTCTGATTCTTTTATTTTACTAAAGTGGATTTTTAGCTGTGCTTGCATTCTTTATTCAGTCACTTGTGGATTGTGCATAATAGTAGCTCTTGATGAAGGGCTGACACTGCATGCTTCTTATCTTGATCTTTTTAAGACATTCACTGTTATTTTGCATAAGGGAAAAAACAAATTAAATTCATTTAATATCACTCTGTGCATAGGTTAATCGATTAAACACTATTTTAACAAAAAGACATCAATTTGGTGGAGACTGGGTTACCAGTCTATCTTGATATGAATTACAAGTTGTGTCTATCTTGGTTCATTAATGGGACATTTTTTTTCCTGCACTATTCTTCTCCTCAAATATATAATGTGGAAAATTGGTTCTGAATAGTCCAAAATGCTGATGACTGAAAATTGTGCAACATAATTATTTCAGTACAAGATGCCGCAGATCTCCAAGATTGCCATCAAATAATACATGCCTAGTGTAGTTAGCAATGGCCTTGGCTCTAATGAGATAAATGTAACATTACATGACTCATCAAAGAGGACATAAATTACAATTAATAAACAAATGGCCCAATCTTAAAAATATGCCATCATCATTAAATATATAGGGACAGATATAAACAGCAGTTTAAACATTGACCAGTTTACATGCAGAAATTTCAGAAAAGAATATTCTGTAGCCCATGTAATTCTTTAATGGCACCCTGACAATAGTTTGACTCGTGTGATCACTTCACAGAATTGCGATAATACATGGGCAAAACCTTCTCAATGCAAACAGAATTCAGGAGTAAATAGTCATAAAAAAAGCATTGTTACAGGGAAGAAAGCCCCCATGTGCCATTTGATGTGGGAAGCTGTCCATCCACAACTTATATATACCAACAATGTAGTCAAACATCATGTGGAAACGGAAAATCCCTGTTCTACCAGCAGTTCATCTTTACAGGGAAAAATGTCATATTGTACACTAGGGATTGCATGAATAGCCATCAGTGATTTGTGATTGACTAGAGGTTATCATAATGGTTAAGGTCTATACTTCGTAAATATAAGATGCAGGGTTTGATTCTGACTTCTGGTTATTGACTTAGCTTGTAATAGTCTGCAGACTGATAGTCTAGCATTTATCTATGAACATACATCTTCAGAAGAGTTTTCAATAACAGTCCTGACTGCCTTTTATATCATTGTACTAATTTATGCCTTACTGATTCTATTTCTACACCCTATAGCTTTCAAACAATCCACCTGAAAAAGTTATAAAAGGTACAATAATTATTTACTAGGAATAAAATATGACTTTAGCTAATTTGAACTGTTGGCAAAGGTTTCATATACTGACATTTTATTTTATGTCATGCTAATTAATTAACAGTAACCTCTCCCTGGTCAATAAGCAAATGTCTGACTCAGTTCTGCCTGAAAGTTTATGCCTAGAACACACTGAAAGGAGAGATAAAACCACACTAATACTAAAATAGATAGGAGTAATAGAAAAACATGTTAGATAAATGTTGTAACACCTTACAAGTTTGTGGAATAAGCTTCTGCTTGTAGTCAATACGAATGACTCATCATCTTCATTCAAAAATAATGCTAGTAGATATTGTGATGCATGAAATGGAGGATTTGGGGTAGCTGTCTGGGGACTCTGGGTATAATACAAGATGGGAAGTGGTCTGCTTCCCTTTGTTGCCACTGCAGTTATTAGCATGGAATGGACATTTAGGTGTGTGAAGCTTCTAACTGGCTGGAAGATTTGATGCCAATACTGAGTTCTGGATTCTCTATGAAGTATGTCAATGAAGATGCTATGGGTTAAGAATGTGACAGTAGGCATTAATGTATGGCAAGCAGCTTGGAGACTTAGATACCTGAGAGTCATAAGAACAGTGTTAGGCCCGTGATGTCCAATTAATGCAGATTTTGCTGAATATACATCTGATTAATAGCCTGCACAAGACTATATTGTTGAATGCCCACTTTTGGATTTGGCCAAATGTTGGTGCAGGCTGATCTGAAGCATTAAGGCAATTGGTATTATGCTCTTAATGAAACTATATCGGTGTGAAAGAAAAAAATCTAAACAACATTATTGATTTAGCTACCAGTGTCTGACTTTGTATCCTTCTTTGTCATGCAGTAAAGTTAAGGAAATTAAAAAAAAATTGTAGAAAATTCTTTATGAATGTTTTTATACATGGGGAAATGATATAACATCCTGTGCACTTCCTCCTCTTTATTATAGGTGTAAAAAAGAATTGGTTGGAGAGTGGCTGTCTTTAGGAAGTACCCTGGACTGATTATATTCTAGGTAGACTTGGAGGAGTTCAAAGGAAATATTACTTTGAAGAGTGACTCTGTACAGCTTTTCTTGTTAAGTGTCTGGCAGTGCAAAGTCTTGGCTAATAATGAGGTGGGTCTAATGGTCCTCCTTAGTCTAATAGAGAAGAAAAGAAAAGAAATCTATCCTTAGATGGTGGTGGTTCCTAGGTCACCACTCATAAAGTCAATAATAAGTGACATGTGCCATATTAAATCCTTTTGTATGGAAAAGAATGGCATTAAAGAGATGACTTGATCTATGTTCCAGAATTAGTAATTATTAGGACTGGACCCTATTTTTCTGAGAAAGGTACATTTTGATGGGGTGGAGGGGGGATTCTGCAGCCATTTTCAATATCCTGTAATGATAAGTGTTTCTGATGGATGTTAGGGTCTTTGATGTTCCCTGTTTAGGGCAGATATCAGTGAACTTTCTGTTGATATCTAATACCCTGTCTTCTTCTATGGAGCTGTTTGTTCATTTTACATTTTAATATTTGTTGTTATGGCAAGAGCCATAGCTAGGTTATCTGACACTCTGGGCAGTTCTCCAGATTGTTGTCCCCCTCGAGCCTACATTGAGAACTCTCAAAACAAATTCTTATCAAAGCTGATAAAAAAAGAGGAAGAAACTGTGGCAAGCTGATAATTGTCATATCTGTAGTAAGCTGCTTGTTACAGTTATTAACATGTTGTACTCTGCAAATGCATTATTGATATTCTTTAAAAAAGACAAGATATCACCCATGGCTTCTTATATAAATGCCAGTAGAGCACTCATACCCCATAAGCAGCTGTTGTTTGCACCTCCTAACAACTTGTGCTCTGGGCAAGCATACCCTTCAGTCTGCCCTAGTTATGAATATGATTTTTATTGACAGTGTATGGAATGATGACATGATTCTTCTAATAAATACATTCTAAAAATAATCCTGTTGTATACAGAAAGGAGAAAACATCAATGTAGTGTTATACAAATTAAGTTTGGCATATCTAATATGTGAATATATGTGTTAGCCCATGTCTGGTGATATATTTTCAGGAGATGAAGCTGAAGGTCAGATAGCCTCACAGTTGCATCATATGCATAGCACATCCTTAGTTTAGCCTTATACACATGGTCCCTCCTCTTTTATGTTTCTATTCATTTGCATACACGAAATATGACAGATGTCTATATTCTATACAGGGCATTGTGCACATCAACACAAATAGTCAAGCGGGTATGCTTATTGTGTCAGGGATGTATCTATAAAATGGCTGTGGAACTCCGAGATGCAAGGTTTACTCATATTTCTTAGTAACCTTCTGCAGTGAGATGCTGGCTGTTAATATACTACTCTACATTTTGTTTGCCATTGCTCTTACCCACTCAGACAGTTAGATTCTGACATATAGATAGTCTATATCCTATGATATAGTGCTACTTGTTTGTTCCATCTCTGTGGTGTATTTTGACAGCAGAGAACAGCCACTATAAGATGTCCCTTTCCTCTTAACACCTTTCATTCTGACATTGTTGCATAGATACCACACTTAGCAGAGCATGATTATGTGTTTCTATAAAGAGGGAATGTGTCTGTGCACATTGCATAGCTTGATGCCCTTGGCATCCTTGGTGGGCGTTCACAGATCTTGCCTGTGGCACTTAGTGTAATGTGATCATTGCTTATGATACACATTTGGTTCTCTGTGTATGTGTTAATGGGTGTTCTGCACTTTTTGAACCACAGACTTCTTTTTCTTTTTACTACCTTTCTAGCACAGTTGTTTGATATGCAGTATGTAGTACTGTATTTTGAATAATTCCTGCAGCATTAGATTCTAGTAGTAAGGCATATAACCACACTGTCAGTGGTTATACAGAGCTTTCTGTATTCTACAACTTATATAACTCTAAAGGAAATATACACTTTAAACTGGTATAGCAGAGTTCTTAGGAAAAGTTAATCCTATTTTCAGGACTTTATATTATATCATTGAGTTTTCGGAAACTCAAAATTCATATGGTTCATAGGTTCATAGGTTCATAGGTAGGTACTAGGCTATCAACCCAAGGGCCTACGAAAGCCTAGCCAGCAAGGTTCCATAGCTTATGCCACCCAAGAAAGTTATTTTCCTGTGCTACTGTCCAGCAGAGACACAGAAGTGATTCCCGGGGTGTATTTACTATTTCCCATCCACTCATCAAGATTTTTCTTAAAGAGTGCTAATGAAGAACTTTGCTTGACATAGATGGGTAGCTTGTTCCAGAGTATAGGAAGTCTCTGGGACAGGAATCTATCCCTCCAGCGTGTCCTGTTTATTGAGGTGACAAGGTTTAGGTCCCTAGAGCATGTAGCTCAGAGGGATTGGCATTTCTCTAGGTGTAGCATGTCCAACAGCTCTGGGTTTGACATACCTTTATATGTTAGGCAGAGATCACCTTGGAATAGGCGATATGCTATGGAGTAAAGCTGGAGTTTTTTGAGGCAGTCAGTGTAGGGCATTTGTTTGAGGCCAGTAATCCTCTTTGTGAGGTATTTCTGTGGCCTTTCCAGCTGCTGCAGATGTCTTGTGAGGTACATTCCAAAAGGGGCGTTGTACTCTATAATGGGTCTTCTGAGTAATGAGTAGAGGGGAACAATGACCTCTTTTTTTCTGGATGAGAATCCTTTTATGATGAGGTGTGCCACGTAGAAGGACTTCCTGACTACTGTGGTGATGTGACTATCAAAGAAGAGACTACTGTCCACCTGGGTCCCAAGGTCTCTTATCACGCATTCAGTGTTAATTAGATTGCTGCCTATGTGGTAGTTCATGGGTGCAGAGTTTTTTCCAAAGGGGATGACACTGCACTTTTTGGCACTGAGCTTGAGACCATGGCTCTGACACCAGGCATCTGTCTCAGTGAGGCCCTTCTGTAGGATGTCCACATCATTTGGGGACTTGACTATGGCTCCTAGTTTGCAGTCTTCTGTGAACTTCGTTAGCTAGAGGCCTTCTGTGTTAGCCTGTACTTCAGAGACGTAGATACCAAACAGGAGAGGTCCCAGGACGGAACCCTGTGGTATTCCACTTGTCACTGCTTTGAGGTCAGATTTGGAGTATGCAACTTTTACAGTGTGGGTTCTGTCAGTGAGCCAGCTGGAAACCCATCTTGTGATGTAGGGATTTATACCTAGTTTAGTGAGTTTAGCTATAATTCCAGAATGGGGGATGGTGTCGAAAGCCTTGGCGAGGTCAAGATAGGCTGTGTGAACCCCCTTACCCTCATCCATGGCTTTGGTGACTGCCTCAAAGAAGTCAATCAGGTTCAGGAGGCATGATCTGCCTTTCACAAACCCGAACTGGGTGGGATCCAGAGTTTGGAGGTTGCCAATGTCTTTGTTTATGAGTTCCATGATGATACGTTCCATAGCCTTGCAGACCAGGCTCATCAGGCTAATAGTTCAATAGTTCCCGGGATCAGTGGTGGCTCCCCCTTTATGGAGTGGGATAACTGTTGCTGTGTGCCATTCAGTGGGCACAAAGCCTGATGCGAGGCTATTATTGAACATGGTGCTTAAGTGAGGAGCCAGTTCGTTCTGAAGTTTGTGTAAAACGCAGCCTGGGATGTTGTCCGGTCCCATGGATTCTGTGTTTTTGGCTTTAGAGAGTGCAGCTTTTACCTGCGTAGTTGTGATTACAGGGACTCTGCATTCTTTCTGTATAGATATGGGCCCTTTAGGGGGTGAGAGGGGGGGTAAAGTTAGCACTGAACCGATCTGCCAGGATGTTGGCAATATCAGTTGATTCTGTAATTTTCTTGCCTTTGTGCTGTAACTCAGAGCAGATCTGGGTGTTGCCATCTAGATTCTTGACATAGCTATAGAATGCTTTGTGGTTGTCCTTGGATTTAGTGGCAATTTTGTTTTCGTAGCTAGCTTTGGAGGATCTTATAAGGGATCTCAGCTTTTTAATGAGGCTGACCAGGGAGCTCCTCCACTCATGGGATTTTACTTTCTTTTGCAACAGTTTCTTCCTTCTGTTGTACAGTTTTTTTATGGCAGGGGACCACCAGATTGGCTTCCTTTTTTTGGAGGATAGCATTTTGGTTCTGTTTGGGATAGCATGATCCATGCACTCATGTAAGTGCTTATAGAGTGCATTTGTGTAGGATTCAGCAGATGTAACTGTATTGTCCATCTGCATGAGTGTCATGAAGTTCACCACTTCTGTCTTAAGAAGCATGAAGTTGGCTTTGGAGAATTTTTTTACTGTGGTTTCCTTAATGGGGGGTGGGGGCGGGATGTGGATATCAAGGGTGATAAGCTTATGGTCGGATTGGACCAATGAGGAGTTGACTTCAGGTGTGGAACACCGGTCACTCATGGTCAAGATCATGTGATTGAGTTTCAGAAAACTCAGAATAAAAAAAGAACAAATTTATATTTTTGCAGGGGGGGCACGAACTCCATGGATACCCCCACACCCACTGCATATTATATATGTCAAATTTGAGATTGCACTACAGTGGTGAAAAGGGTAAATTCTCCATTGAAGCACTTCTGCGTAGATTGTGGTACCATGGAGTTTGGGGAATTTACCCTTTTCCCCACTATAGTGCAATCTCAGAATTGGTGTATATAATTTGCAGGGGATGCAGGGGGCTTATCCTCTCGCAAAAACATATATATATATTTTTTTACTTTCAAGTTTTCAGAAAGTGGTCATATGGTCTCGGCAGATTTTAATGTCTTGACACTTATATATGGATCATTAAGCCCTTACTTGCACAAAGTATGGCAATGGATAATTCATTAACACATCTATTCCCTCTTCCCTCCATAAACAATAGGCAGCATTTTTCTGTCTATTGCTGATTTTTGTAATTAAAGCTTACTATTTCTTCTATTCCTAATTCTGATAATTACTGAAATAGTAATAAAATCTGGTATACCTGCTATATGTCATCCAATATCTATAAATCTAGAGAGTTATTACCACTTCATGACTGTCACATGCAGTTTGTAGCCTTCATTACTTCATTGCATTTTAGATATTAGTGCAATGCTGTTTGGTTTATGACACAAATACGTCAAAACCCATAACTCAGGATAGTGGCATTATTTTACTAATGTTTTAGCTTTGAGTATACTTATAAAAATTATCCCAAGGTTGTTTCATGATGCACTGTAAAATACTATTACTGTGAATATACTTTATTTTACATTGTCAGCCCATGAAGTCTACAAATTATTTGAAGATGTTTCTATATTAATCTACAGTTGTAAATATCATGACTAATAAACAAATTAATCTCTGCTTATCTGTTTGTTAGTAGTTGTTCCATTGGTCTAGTACTAACAAGCAATATCAATTTAAGCACCAAAGCTCTAAGATAAGATGTGAAAACTTGATTTACTTCCTATTGATAGCCATAAGCGCCTCCTCATCACACTTCTCTACAAGTTCTGTTACTGGGGTTTCTTGTACTACATGCTGACAGACTAAACTGCACTTTTATTCTCCCAGAATTCCAAGCATAACAAGCTTTCCCTCGTCTACAAAGATGCAGTGGCGGGAGAAAGCTTTCACTGTCTCTGTACCTAAGGTATGGAATGGTCTTCCTCTCCATCAGCAACGACACCATTCACACCGTTCTTCTTTCTATTCCAGCATACTAGATAGTAGTTCTCCAAACAGAAAGAATGTCATTGCCTTCCTGACAGTACCACATCAGCCTACATACACACAAACTCTGATCATACCTAGCATGGCGGCTCCTTTAGACTCATTCTCTGATTTCCTTTACTTCTGAAAGTGGACTATAGCAGACTTAGATTATGTCAAAGGTTTTTCTGTATTATTGATCAAAAGAATGCTGCTTAATATTATGATACTCCATACATCCATAACTTATTGCAAATTCAATTGATCATAGAAATATATATATTTATATGTCTGGCGCTGTCTCGTCTTGCATGATGTGAGAAAAAGAGTTCTCTAGCAAAATAAAGAGAGAGAGAGAGTTGAAGTTGTCACTATGATCAAGAGAATCCAGGTTTGAATATCACAGTAGGCCCTGGTGAGAGGACCAGGCAGTGTGCAAGTGAGTGACCAGTGTTGGCTTAACCAACAGGTGGGGAAGAAGACAAGCTTATTTATTGCAATGCAGTACAGTCTCATGCTGAGAAGCAGGAATTTAACACGAAGCATATGGGGCAAACATACCCTGTCAAATTGTGATATGCTGTAAGCATGGGGGGGTTTTGGGGCATGCATACATCCCTTAAGCAGCTGACTTCTATTTCTCTTTGTTGTGTAAGCAGCCAAATTTGTCCTGGGTCATGGCTGAAAAGGATGCAGTATGTATCACCCCCCACCCCCCACTTGGTTACCAAAAATAAAACACCATTCCCATAAAATCCTTCTTTGCACGGACATGGTCCCTCTAAATGTTAGAAAATTTGATAGCAATATCGTTAGTTTACCTCCCTTGCATCAGATTAAGATAATGCTTTCATCACACTGCTTTAACATTCTGCATCCTTTTCTTCCATTAAGTAGTAAGTAATAAAGATTTCCAGTCATGTTTTAATGATAGAAATATAACAGTGAGTAAACAGAGTAGACTGGAAATGCTATATTTACTACTGTTGTTCTTTTCATGTCACAGTAAGGGCACAATGCTTTTATTGTGAAATGACACAGGCAGATACGTTTTTTTTTAAATGATCTCGTGAAATTTCAAATCCTTGTGGTGACTGATTCCTGATTTTTTTCGCATGCTACATAAGAACAATGAAAAAGAGCATTTAATGCTCAATTACAAATTAACAAATAGGACATGTGCTGGGAGGGCTCTTCACTATAAAATCATATTGTTTAGAACTGTTTAATAAAGAGCAGCTTTGAATTTTCTAATTACAACCAAGAAGACCTGCAAAGGACTGCAAAGCATACTAATGTCCTTGTTGTAATAGGGCCTACATTTTAGAAAATGAAAATAAAAATTCTGCCATTTGTTTTATTTTATATTGCACAGAAATGTATGCCTTAGTACATTACAAGAAAAATGCCCTGCACGGAATATGCATAATCAACATATTTCATATACTGCTGTGTGCTATGTATGAGGCTCCTAATCGATAAACCAGAAAAAGGTGCAAAAGCGGAGAGGAAAACAACTAAAAAGAAATGTCCACTTCGAAGCCAATGTACTACAATCCAGAAAGTATTTATTGTTAAAAACACAAAAATTGATATTATCCAATAATCCACAATAGTCAGTGAAGCGCTTTCGTCAGATGACTTCTTCAGAACAAAATTCCATAGTTTCATCTCATTTTATACTGATTGATAATGACTCTAATTAACAATTGATAAACAATTGATTAACATTTAAAGTGGCAATGTGGGGTAAACACTGATGTGTGCATATATAAAAATGTAAATGAATAAATAAATAACTACAAAGTTTTAAAAACTAACAAAGGTATTGTTTAAAAACTATAAAAATAAAACAATATATTACAGCTTTGTAGCTCTGAACCTTAGTTCAGGTTTAATACTCATGGCATCATTGATACCTGGAAATTCTGTGGCATTCAATTTAAGCTGCCCCCAAGTTTCAGCCCTTAATGATTTATTCGTCCAATCCCCCCCTCTAAAATCCATATTAACTACTTCTAAAATAGCAAACCTAAAACAATGGGAGGCGTTACAGTTAACATGTTTAAAAAGGGCATTTTTTCATCTTTTTTTGTGATGCTATAACAATGTTCATAAATCCTATGGTTTAACCTCCTTTCCATCTTCCCAATATAAAAATATTCACCCCCCCTATACTAAAAGGAATATAGTTAAGGGGCAGATGGTTAGGGTAGTTAGAATGTGTTCTAATCTGACTTTTGTTGAAGAGGAAACAAGGCTAGTTTTGGATATGTTCCTTGGTAGGGGCTACCCTTTAGACTTTTTAATGAGGATTAGAGACCAAGTTATGGGTGAATGGAATATTAGATATAAACCTTTATTAGGAGCAAATGAGGAAATTGTAGTTAAAAATCAAAATGAACCTAAGGATTTTTCCCAAGCTATGGTTTTAACGTACGGTGAAACCTCCAGTGAAGTTAAAAAGATTATTAAAAACAACTGGGCCATGTCAAAGGGAAATAAGGATTTATGGACAGCTGTTGGTTTAGTAGCCTTATTTACTTACAGGGTTAACAGCAATTTGAAAAACATTTTGGAAAACAGATATCCCAAAAAGAAAAACAAAAAGAATGAAACCACTAAATGTGGGGCTTGTGATTATTGTAGTTATATTCTTGAAACCCCCAAGGTAAGGTTGGGTCCATATGAAATTGAAGTGGTTTTGGCCCCGGGTTCATGTACAACAACAGGTGTTGTTTATTTAGCCTTATGTAAGTTCTGTGAATATTTTTATATTGGGAAGATGGAAAGGAGGTTAAACCATAGGATTTGTCCTTATCTAACATTTTGCATGAAATACCATGCTTCTACCTTCTGCAATAAAACAATACTTCAGTCAGAGTTAGAGCAGCATTTTGGCTGCATCTTAAAAGATATATTCCACTTATGCAGTCTTGGATTATGTTTGCACTACCAATCCAATGTGAATTAACAGACCTAAAGAGGTATGTACATGTTTTATTAAGCATTTTTTCTAGCAGTACATGCAAGTCCACCAAATATTTGTCATCTAATTTCTACTGTGTGCTCACACAGTCATCGTGGCTTGAAAATTCAAAAGTTAATGTCATTTTAAGGTCAAGAAGGGTTTTGATTTTTCCCACATGCTTTCAGGTATTTTACTTTTTGCAGCAAATGGAAGAGAATAAGGTAGTCTAGTAGGTATTACAGCCATCATACTGTGAGTTATGCCTTAGTAAACATGAAAGATGGAATCCAGGAAGTTATGGAAGGAGTAGCAAATGTTTAAGTCTCACTAAGAAAGACAATGGCCTGAATTAAAAGTTATCCCCTCTTCATAAAGGGATGCAGTCAATCTATTGATAGCAGTTTCTTTGACTGTTAATAGATTTTAGATATTGTGCCAAAATGGTTTTGGTGATAATAGAGTTTGCCCTTTTTTCTGCTATTGTGCAATCTTGGAATAGGTATGTATAATTTTGGGGATATGGTGGTGTGATGTAGGGAAGCTTGCTCCCAGCAGAAAAATTATTTTGAGAATTGCCAAGAGGTGTTTCGGCATATTTCTTGTTCAATCTATAGCAGTCAAAGAAATGTCTGTTGACAGATCGATATGAATCCCTCCATAAAGTGCCTTCTGTTGTGATTTCTCAAGATGTGGAGCCACTGGGGTGTCTCTGCCATTGGTGTGCCAACACTGGGGAGGTCAACTAGTTATAGGTATGATGACATTTAGCTATGATTTTTGCATTTTCAGTACTACTGATCTGTGCACAATTTTCAGAATGGTAATTGGATACAAATGAATAAGCAAATAAAGTGCTGATTTAATTTCCTGTAATCACATGACTGCAATAGAATATATTAAATGTAGTGGCCTACTTAAACTCTAGAAGATCAAAATAAGAAACCCAAAAGTAGTGAAATGAAGAATTGACAAAATAGCTGAAAGACAGCTGGAAGTTTTCTGTTTCTCTCTCTCTCTCTCTGTCTCTCTCTTTCTCTTTTTTTTTTTATTGTGAAAATTGCATGTTTTCTTGTAGGGGTAAAATTATTAGTTCAAGGTCAAAAACATATGTAGTTTAAAAAAAAAAGCATTTGCTTCCCCAAAATTATCCAACCTCAAAGTTGGAATACTTAAATAATAAAATGTGGAAAGAGATGTGAAGCCATGGGTGATGTTAGTCTAAAAGAAGAGTAATTGTGATAATGTCAAGGTGGGTCTATATTACGAGATAGAAAAACCCTTTTGCAAATACCTAAACATCGACCCCTGTACCGTGAACCGTGAAAATCCCGAACGCACTAAACCACGAAAAATAAAATATCGAACTATCATAGTTGGCCAACCCCACCACCCGCTACATAGTACCTACCCAAACAAAATAAATAAACCACATACATACACTAACCAAGCCCTACTTCTAACCTAAAGTAAAGCACCAAAACCCTACTTTAACCCTGCACTAATCCCGTTATACACAACTAACTATGCACTATCCTTAACCCCTCCATAACCCTAAGGTCCATAACTACCGCACACTTCCCCTACAGACATACACCCAAACAAAATAAATAATCCACATACATTTAACAAAACCCTACTTCCAACACTACACTAAACCCCACATACACAACTATCTATGCACTATCCTTAACCCCTCCCTATCCCTAAGGTCCGTAACTACCGCACACTTCCCCTACAGACATACACCCAAACAAAATAAATAATACACATACATACACTTAAAAAAAAAACTACATCTAACACTACACTAAATCTTACACACATTACCTATCTCTGCACTTACCTTAACCCATATCCTAACCCTAAAGTCCTATCTGTCGCACACTTACCTTACGGAGCTCTACCACAGACGGGCCAACCAAAACAAATCGACATTCTGGAATTCGCGGTTTTGGACGTTCGAGGTTCCTGTACTTCGTGCAATATGGGTCATCGTATTCGTATTTGCATAAATGGGTTTTCGATCTCGTAATAGGAACCCTGTCAAGGTAACTAAAACAGAATGTGTTTTTTTTTTTCACCTCTTCTTATGTTTATCTGGAGTATGTATCCTCATGTTTGGAATGTAGAACTCTGTCTTTCTGAATGTCAAAGACAGGGAATGTTTGTGAAATATGTGAAGATCCAGATGCACTGGCACCTTTTATTAATGCAACAAACAAGGGCGAAAGACTAGGAAAATGTAATGGCTAAAATTATTCATCTTTCAAGACACAAAGGGACTTCAGGATTCAAGGAAAGCAGATGATATGTTTCACAAACCTAGGTGGCTGTCATGATGAGTAAAAGAACTGTTTTTATGACATTTTCCCCAACAAAAGATGTTATGGACACTCAGGGCTAGGGCGAAAACATGATATACAACTCTATGCTATAAGGAGTTGATTATGTTTGTCTTGTGTAGAGTAATCTATGAGTACTAGATTGGTCAGCATTTCTGTAGTAAGCTATGCAGGAACTTCAATATCTGGAGCGTGTTTTTTTCCATGCATGTATACATATTATGTTTATTGCCCTTTTTTATTTCCCTTGGGTGTGCCAATCTAATTATATTTTAATTTGTATGTGCACTTTCTTTTTTTCTTTCTTTCTTTCCTTTATATTTGTTTACCAGGGTAATGCACTGAAGAGTAATGACTGTTCTTACATCACAACCCACATGAATGATTAATCACATGTGCACTAAAGATAGAATGGAATAAACAATACACAAATAAATGATTTGCAGTAATGCTCAAAAAGAGCGAGATGCTGAAAGCAACTGGGTTAATATTATGCATTTTTTGTTGGAAAGAGGAGTAAATAAGCAATTAAGGATACCTGTACATGCATAGGTACACCAACATAGAATAAGAAGGTACACTGATGGGGTGAGATGGGCTGTTAGGTTATGTAACTTTTATAGGGATAAGTGTGTGATGTCACCACTCTGGTCCAGTAATCAAGGAGCCTCAATCCTCACCACTGACACTGGAGAGGGACGCTCACTTGGAGCAAACATGGATATACCCACTATTTCCATATGCAGCTCTCTGTATCAAGCACAATTTCTCTTAAGAGTACACAGGGAACACACTCAGCCAAGGATCTGGGTTACTCTCTCTGTCTCTCCCCAGGTCCCAAATAAATCTCCCCACTGGCACAGCTGTAGAGTTAAGTCCCCAGCCGAGTCTCCAAGCCAGGTTCTCCAGCACCATCTCTGTGAAACCAGTGCTTTGTGTGCCTGCTCTAAGTAGCCGACGCACACAGTTTGAGATCTGATTTTCACACACACACACACACACACACACACACACACACACACGCACACACACACACCTGGGAAAGGCTGGCACAGATTTACCAGCTGTACCCCTTTCTGCTCAGACTCTAAGGTAGTTATCATTGCCACCAGAAACTACAATGCCAGCTACCTAAGGATCTTGCAGGGGTACCCAATTATAATGAGTTAAATGAATATTAGTACAAATGGTAATGTTGACCAAACAGCCAGGCTTCAGGAGTGGCCACAGTGTAACCAGTAGATATAAGTACTCTCAAAGGTTAAAACTTTCTCTAAGGGGCCAGGGACAATGAAAAGTTTAAACATATTTAATAACAATAAAAGAACATGAAAATATGAAATATCTATTTCCAGTAAACACCAGAGTTTCAATTACAGGAAATATTAAAACAACACAGCTGGAAAGATTCACACATTTACAGAAAAACAATACTTAACTATTGACTGATCTTGAGAATTACTGTTCCTGCTTACTTAATAGAACCAGGCAAGATGAAGCAGTTGAGGGATCCTTCTAGGTCAGGTTCCAAGAAACAGACTGCAATGAGACTTCAATATCAGCTAATGTTAAAACATTATTTCTGTACAGAATGACATCAGATACATCTGGTCATTTGACTTCTGGTTCCCATGCATCACCCCCCATTTCTAGAAACTGCCAGGATTTAGCACCTACATGTCAATAATACACACACAAGTGCTTTCCTCAGATTTAGTGCAGCTTCTGGAAACCATAAAACAATTATAAACTTCTGCTCCTCTTACAGAGACTAACAGACTACTTTTCCTACAGACTTTGCATCTCTGTCTTCATTCAAAACTGTGAGATATCATCTTTATAGCCTAGGCCCAGTAATGTAATTTCTTACTAATTCTCAAAGTCTGGTGGATTGAGATTAACCTCTTGTCTGCCAGTATCCTCTATTACAATGTATTAATTTCAACAGTTACAATGCATACATTTAATCAGTTGCTACATGCATGTATATTTCTTTTCTGTCAGCAGGACCCACTATTGGTACATTTTTAAAATGATTAGCTTTACAAGTACATTTTTAACACAATCATCTGTTTGATATACAAATGACATATAATTCTTTACAAACTTCCAGCTAGCTGTGCTGGCATATGTTACACATCCACTGCCCTAGTCCTTCTGGCATATAGGGCAATAACTCACATTGTCACATATTTCCCACCTTTGAAGACTCAAGCTAGTTTTTCAAGTGGACCTTGACAAACATTGCTTGAGAGGAATGGGTCTGTCTGGGAATACATTAGCCCATGCCCTGTCTTGAGAGCCCATCTGCATTGGCATTGTTAACCCCACTGTGGAGCTGCACTGTCATATCATATGCTTGCAACCCTAGGCTCCACCTTAGTAACTTGGCATTTTGCTGGCTGGCTCACTGTAGCCATAGATCCCCCTCAGACTCCTCCTGCCTCCTACTGCAAATAGCACAAGGGCATCTCTATCATGGTAAGGTTTCATGATGTTAACATGGTACAGTTTGTGGCCCTGTCTTCTGTCTAGCAGATCTAGCATGTAGTCAACATTACTGATCTTCCTTACCACTTAGAAGGGACTCTCCCAAGCTGCCTGCAACTTATTGTGTCTGATAAGAATGAAAACCATAACACGCTGTCCTACAGCATACTCTTGGGCTCGAGCATCCCTGTCATACCAGACGTTTTCTACTGTTGGACTCCTGCCAGGTTCTCCTGGGTAAAGCCCATGAGCTCCCTAAGCCTTGTCCTCAGGTTTAGGACATATGCCTCAACAGACTCCTTGTGTGATTCACATTCACCCTCCCACTCATCACAAATCAAATCTAAAGCCCCCCCCCATGTTATGCCCATACAACAACTCAAAGGGTGAAAAACTTGTCGATTCCTGGGGTACCTCTCTATGTAAAAACAGCAGATGGGGCAAATATTTGTCCCATTCTTTCTTAAACTGGTCTGAAAATGCCCATTGCACGGTCTTTAGTGTAGAGTTTAACTTCTCCACAAGACCATTAGTCTGGGGGTGGTAGGGGGTAGTCTTTAGGTGCTTCACTCACAGTGTTTCCACAGACAAGCCAGCAGGTCTGACATGAAATTGGCATCTCTGTCAGTCAGTATTTCTTTTGGAAAACCTACCCTGCTGAAAATCTCTACCAAAGCATTTGCCACCTTCTCTGCTTCAGTGTAGGACAAAGCCACTGTCTCAGGGTATCTAGTAGCATAATCTACTAACACCAGGATATACTTTTTCCCTGTAGAACTTGGGGTACTCAGAGGCCTCACAATATCCATGGCTACCCTCTGAAATGTATCCTCAATCACAGGCAAAGGCATCAAAAGAGCCTTGACCTTGTCTCCTGAACTTGCCTACTTTTTGGCAGTGCTCACAGGTCATGCAGTACCCTTCCACATCCCTTGCAATCTCAGTCCAGTAAAAGTTCTGCATAATATGTCTCTTGGTATGCTTTATGCCCATATGACCTGCAAAAGGAATGTCATGGGCTATGGCTAGAAGTACCAGACAGTAGGCTCTAGGCACTACCAACTGCTGTATTACTTCACCATTTAGCCCTCCCTCAGGGTCCATTCTATGTACAGTAACCCTTTGTTCCTGTATACAGATCCCCCCTTTCCTTGAGAATCAGGTGCCTCCTTAGCTACCTTTCTCAAGCCTTGTAATACACAGTCTGAGAGCTGAGCCTGTCTCAGTTCTACTTTTGTGACTCTTTCCAGCTCCCCTTACACAGGAAGGCTGGTATCCTCTGGCAACAGTGCCTCACTGTCAGCCTGGGTACTAACATTCACCTCTGTCCTTGCATTCACTCTGACCAAGGGAACATCAGTGCCTACCAGCAGCTGTAGTTCACCTTCAGGCTCATTGCTACAGGGTAACTCCCTCCCTGAAAAAGCCACCTCATCAGACCTGGTTTCAGATGTGGAGTTTGTCTTTGCTCCCCCAGGCTGCCATACCCACATGCCTGTCTTCAAGCGTGACTGCATGTAACTGCATGCACACAAGGTACTGCATTATCAAAATCATTCCCTGTCAGGACATTTGCAGGGATATCCCCAAACACACCTACTTGCTTGCTACCTTTCCCATCCCCCAGTCAAGATGAACCCTGGCCAAAGGCATTTGGAATGGGGTCTCTCCTTAAGCTATGACTGGAGTGGACTGCCCAAACAACTACTGCTTTTCTTTAACCACTTCAGGCTTCATAATGGTTATGTCAGAGGCTATGTCTCTCTTACCAGTGGCCTGATTTCCAGCCACTAAAATAGGATATAACCTCTTATGATAGTTTGCTACTCCTGCTGTCTCCAGAAAACTTAACACTGGCATACAGTTATTCCCACTTGCTGGCTAGCCCACCTTTTGTTCCCCACCTTGCTGCCATGAACATCTATATGATACATGGCCCCCTGGTTACATTTAAAACATTTAACCCTTGATCTTGGCTGTGTACCTGAACTAGTTGCTTCCCTTGTTGCTGGTGGACTCTGTTGGGGTGATTTAGGCTCCCCACCGTGGGTTTCCTTATCTCCATGTGCAGCACTGGGCATCCCTTTCTTGTGCAGTGGTGCCCTGCTTGCTAAGTAGAGATCCCTTTTTCCCCAGCTCTTCTGCAGCATTACACTCTCAGCCTGGTAACCAGATTCTCATGCCCTCAGACAAAGTGTTAAGGGCTTGTTCCCTCGCCAAAATGTTTGCCAATCCTTCAAAAGCAGTGTCCTGATGCCCACTCACCCACCTATGGAAATAAGTGCTTAACTCATCAGTATAATCACCTATACTTTCATCTAACTTGCATCTATGCTCACAAAACTTTTTTCTGTAAGCTTCAGGTGTTAACTTAAAACATTGAAGTAAGCATTTCTTTACTTTTTCATAGTTTAAACAATCAATATTACAGACAATTTAGAAACAGCAGTTACAGCTTTACTATGGTGTAACGGAGTAGGGGGTAGGAACCATGACAATAGCCCTTGGTCAACATTATACTGTTCACATACTCTTTCTACGTTATAAATAAAACTATCAAAATTATCACCCTTTGTAAATTGTGGAAGAAATTTACTTATCTTTATTGCTACTGGGGCTCAGTTATTCCCTTCCATATTACCTCCATGATCCTGTCAAAAAAATCAGCATCTCCCTCTCATGTTGATGCTGCTTCACTTTTTCTTTGGCCTTTAAACACTGCCACCTCTCTTTTTCTTCAGCCTCCAGACACCGCAATTTTTCATTTTCTCCAGCTTCCAAACACTGCAGTCTCTCTGCTGATTCTAGTTCCAAACATTTGGCCTTCAGTTCAAAAATCTTTAACTCTAGATGGATTTTTAAGTCCTCTGAGGAAAAGATGAACTGCCCTGTTTCTGACGGCTGCTAATTCCCATCACCAGACTGGTTATCCTCCTAGTTAATGGTTTGTGCAACAGCTGCAATTAAGGCTGAAATCATTTCCTCTTTAGTCAGGCTGGCATGCACCAGTTATTTTGGCTTCACACACCTTGGCCGACTGGTTCTTTGTTAGCTTGCCATAATCCTCTGCTGACATCTTTGCCTGCTTTCCCAGACTAAACTAAGCTACCAAAAAAAAATACAATTATCGTGACATGAAACGCTGAATGTTTACCTTGTGGCTGCTTGAGAGTGCACCCACCTTCTGTGACAACTGTTTACAGGCTACAAAAGTTCAATTAATATCAACTCCACTGCTCACCAATATGTGACATCCCCATTCTGGGCCAGTAATCAAGGATTCTCAATCCTCACCACTAACACTGGAGAGGGACATTCACTTCAAACAAAGATGCATACACCCAGTATTTCCAGATGCAGCTCTCTGCATCAAGCACAATTTTTCTTAGGAGCGCACAGGGAAAACAGTCAACCCAGGGTCTGGGTTTCTCTCTCTATCTCTCTCCAGGTCACTAATAAGGCTCCCCACTGGCACAGCTGTGGAGTTAAGTCCCAAGTGCTCCAGCATCCTTTCTGTCCTTTCTGTGCAACCAGTGCTTTTTGTTCCTGCTCCAAGTAGCTGACACACACACACACACACACACACACACACACACACACACACACACACACACACACGCATGCATGCACACATAAACACACACATGCACACACACGCACACACACACACACACACACACACACACACACACACACACACACACACACACACACACACAGACACACAGACACACATACACGCACGCACACATGAACACATGCACACACACACACACACACACACACACACACACACACACACACACACACACACACACACACACACACACACACACACACACACACCTGGGAAAGGCTGGTACAGGTTTACCCACTGTACTCCCTTCTATCCAGACTTTAAGGTAGTTAGCACTGCTACCAGACACTACAAAGCCGGCTACCTGAGGCTCTTGCAAGGGTACCCAATTATACTGAGAGAAATGAGAAATTAATATTAATACAAATGGGCATTTTTTAAGTTTTTATTGGATTTTAAATTTGTAAAATAATCACAGCAATATTTACAGTCAGAGAAAAAATTCAATTAAACCTTACACATAAAACCACAAAACAACTATTTGCAGGAGTGTGCATTAACCATCAAGTCATTCAAGTTATTATACATTACATGAAATCTAATTTTTCCTTGTCAAGCAGAAGTTTTGTCCATGCATTGTAGCAATAGAGAATCCTGGTTGTACTTGACTTAATTCTAATGATTTTCAACTGACAGACTTCAATTGTAATATTTATAAATTCTTTGAAGGAGGATGTTGATTCATTCTTCCAATTCTGACTTATAACCTTTCTTGCTATAGATAGTATAGACCACAAAGTGTGATATTTCATTTTTTAGCACATATAGGAATAGGAGTGTTCAAACACATTAGTAATTTAGATAAAATAAATTATCTCCAAAAATCCTGTAAAAAGAGATCAGTGAGGTGGGCAAAAGCTGATTGTAAATGATATAAAATGGCAAACACTGCCTAAATAAAGTTAGACAAAATTCTGTACAAGTTTGTGTATGGTTTTTTGCCTCCTAATGTACATTAGAGTAGTTGTAAATTAGATACTTGAGTCTCCTGCATTACTGTTTGTTATTGACTGACATTGTTTTTAAATGCCAGATGATTTTTACAGTCTGATTTTAACAATTTATTTAACATTTTGGTCCTTCGAGCCGGAATTCCCTTGGTAAGCTGCAGGTCACAGAGTGCATGAGTGGTGATAAATCTGCGCAGGAGAAGCTGCCAAAACAAAATGGTTCTTCTTAAAGTGAAAAGACCTCCGAATGAATTGTTGTGTGTAAAGAGGCTGTCCACTTTCTGATCTGTGGCTGAAAAGTTGAAGACTGGGCCCCAAGGAAAAAAAGACAGTCAAAGCGGGAGGCTCAGGTAAGAAGAATTTCCCTCTTTGTCTTTGTTTTAGATCAGGGACCAGGTTACACTGTGCTATTGCTAAGGTTTGTGATAGCAGGGAGAGAGAGTCAGTATTGTATCTTGAGTCATAGATCAGGGAATAACAAAGCAAAGTAAACAGTCATTCTAGACACTACTGTGGATATGGGGAAATAAGATACCACGTGGTACAAGAGAAGGGTTACGTAACAGTCTTTTTAAGACATGAAAAATCAGTGCACTAAGAGATCACGAGATCCGCCCCTAACGGATAATGTGAAGCATATGCAATTGCAGTAAGCAGATAATGTGAGATATTTTGCAAAATGTGTTAACAACTATAAATTTGATAGTAAACTAGATAAACTTTCACTAGTTAAACTCCTTAAACAAGCTTTAATCTGATGCAGGGCGTCAGGCAAAAGAAAAACAGCACCAACTAGGCATACCTCAAGCACATAGGTGGATTGAGGAAGCAAATTGTAAAAAAACAAAAGCTTAAATTCTGAAACATTTTTAGACAACAGAGTGAAAGGTCTGACAGACAAAATCTCTGAAAAATGAAAACTTAGAGCAGACTGGACTTGCATTAATTAATGCATACAACAAAAAAATGAGACAGTAGATGGATATTATGCTAGATTATTAAAATGCTTAAAACAACAATTAAAAAAATACATTTTTAAAAGGTTGCATTGCCCGCTGTTAGTAGCTTTATTACAAGGCATATGATAGATCACTGAACAAGCAGGCTGCAAGCCTTACTTGAGTATGCTAGACGTACTGAAAGACACTTTAATAGTAAAAAAAAAGGCACAAGTCTTCACTGCTGAAGACGGAGCTGAAGTATTTGTATTACAGTCAGGTAAAAAGGGCATCTAGCTAGGGACTATAAACAAAATAAAAAAGCAATGACAGAAGATAAAGGAGATGTGGACTGACTATATGATAGTGGTAATAACCAAAAATCATCAGGAAAGGTTAATAAACAGAAAGAAAATGTGAATGTAGTAGTGGGAATAGAGGAAGTACAAACAGATGTAGAGGATAAAAATGAAAATAAAATTTTAGATTTAGCATTGTTGAGCCTGGAGCTCTACCTAGCAAATACAAAACCAGAAGTAACACTTCTGGTGGAGGGAAAAAGGTCAAATTCCTGTGTGACTCACACGGACTTTGATACACCGCTCCAAGATACCAAAACATTCTGAATCACCTGATTATATATTAGTAAAAGCAGCAAATGGACAGCTATACAGGGAACCACTTTCCCATAATATAGCAATAACTGACCCTGTTTCAAGTATGACTCAGAAAAGTAAAATTGTAGTTTCTGCAAAATATCCAGTAAACTTACTGGAAAGAGACCTTGTGCAAATATTTGGCATAGCAGTAGTTCCTACCATGCAGGGTATGGAAGCACAAAGACAAATGGATGCTTTTGTGGTGTGATCAGAGGGTAAAGCCTATTATTGGTACAGCCAGGACCTAGTTATGATTGGTCGAGGGCAGTAACCAAAGAACTGATAAACGTAGCCATCAGTAAGGTACCCTCCCTTGACACTGATCAGCAGCACTTGTTACATTGTACTCCATACTACTGTAGCACACCAGGACCTGATAAGGAATATAAGTAAGAATCCTGCTGACAAATTAATATTACAAACTTTATGCTGAGATACTGAGGAAAACAGTGTAGTAAGCTGTTCATTACCTCAGGAGTTCATGAGATTATATAAGTCCAATAGACTGCCACATGTCAGCTTGACAAAAAACAAAAGTGTTAAATGGGCAGACTTAGAAAAAAAAGGTAACAAAATGGGAAAACAGACTGATTTAAAAATGTCAGGACAAGGGATATAAAAACAAAACTAAATTGGTTGACACAGACACATACAGCTGTACACTTGCAATCTAGTAAGGACAGCTGATTAGCATTTTATTAAAAGAAAAGAAGAGGCCTTGTGTAAAATTCCAACAACTCTGTGGTCAACAGGCAAGTTAAATGTAGGGCTTATTCAAGCAGCAGGACCAGTTACAATTACCCCAAAGTCAGCTTTTAGACCACAGAAAAGACAATACATTTTGAAAAGAATGCAAAAGTAAAAATTAAGCCTATAATAAGCAGCATTACTCAAAAAAGGAGTACTGGTAGAATCTCCTGATTCACCATGTGATACACCCCTATTTCCTGTTAAAAAAGCAAACGGGGAATGGCAAATGGTACAAGATTTATAAGCTGTAAATAATGCAGTAATACCTAGAGCACCCACGGTGCCAGACCCACATACCTTGTTAAATGATTTAAAGCCACAACAGAAGTATTTTACTGTGGTAGATATAAGCAATGCTTTCTTTTCAATACCTATACATCCTGATAGTCAATATTGGTTTGCATTTACATTTCAGGGTAAAAGGTATACATATACTCGACTACCACAGGGATATTGTGAGAGCCCAATAATATTTGCACAAAAAATGGCTAGCAACCTGGCAGGGTCTACCCCACCAAAAGGTAGTCAAATTTTACTTTATGTAAATGACATCTTGCTAGCAGCACCCAGCAGCAGTGCAGGGTGAATACAGTAGCATTATTAAAATTTTTAGTAATACAAGGACACAAAGTAAACAAAAGTAAGTTACAACTTTAGGAAAAAAACACAGGTTAGATACCTGGGATATGTGATATTCAATAAAGGTAAAATACTAGATAATGGGAAAAGAAAAAAAAAAAAACACAGCAATTTTGCAAGCACCCAAACCAACAACTAAAAAAGAAATAATGTCTTTCTTAGGTACAACTAATTTTTGTTGAAGCTGGGTACCAAATTATTTTACGATGGAAAACAAAAGCAGAAATGACTTTCTGCAGGTTGAAGCAGTGAATAGCTTCTTCATTAGTTTTAAGACTTCCAAGTTATCACAAACGTTTTTAGACCATAAATTGTAAGCAATGGTACATGACATCAGTATTAAAGCAACAACATGGGGATAAGCAATGCCCCATAGCTTACTATTCATCACAGTTAGACTCAGTGGTGCAATCTTTGCCTCACTGTGTACAAGCAGTAGTTGCAGCAGCAATGGCAGTGCAGGCTTCAGCCTCAGTGGTGTTATTCCACCCTCTCACATTGAAAATGCCTCATGCAGTTGCAATAATTCTGCTACAAGAAAAAGTTGCATACCTTTCTCCTGCTAGACATCTTTCATGTATGACCATACTGCTGAGTCAACCTCATATGAACAGTTAGCTTTACCTAGACAAGATCTTACAGATATGCCCTTGGATGATGCTGAGGTGACATATTACGTGGACGGCTCATGCAGAAGGGGTCCTACAGGGAAAAATCTGGTGGGGTATGCAGTAGTTACAGACACTAAAAATCTAGAAGCACAAACTTTGCCACACAACTTGTATGCTCAAGCAGCAGAACTGGTAGTTTTGACAGGAGCATGTATTTTAGTAAAAGGCAAAAGTGAACATATATACTGATAATCAGTATGCTTTTCTACAGTGCATGTGTTTGCACAACAATAAAGAAAATAGAGGGATGATTACATCCAGTGAAAACCTATTAATCATGCATAATTTATTTTGGAGCTATTAGAGTCTATTCAGTTGCCTACCAAAGTAGCTATTTGTAAATGTGTAGCTCATACAAAACAACAGGATAAAATTTCTGATGCAGCTGCAAAGCAAGCAGCCTCAGACTCAGAAACTTTATTTTTAAATGAAAAATTACAACCCTTTGAGATTTTAGATTTAGACATGTTAAAAACAATGCAAATGCTTACTACAAAAGCAGAAAAACAAAACTGGGTAAAACAAGGTGCAATTTTGAGAATGGACTGTACATTTCCAAAGGGAAAAAAAAAAAACAATATTGCCGTCTAATTTATTTAGATATTTTGTTGAGCCATGGGCAGAGCCATGTCTCAACAGGGGGGATGGTACAGTTAGTAAATAAAATATTCCAAACATATGGATACATAAATTATACAATAAAATTTTGTGCAGCTTGTCACACTTGTAACAAGCACCATGCACAAGGAGCATTTAAAACAAGCAAGGGAGTTTCCCTACACCACCATATCCATTCCATACTATTTGTATGGACTTCATAGAGTTGAATAAATGTGAAGGAAAGAAATACTGTTTAGTGATCATAGATATGTTTTCAAAATGGGTAGAAGCTTTTCCAACCAGGAATCCGAATGCAGCAACAGTGGCAAAGGCTCTAGTAAAGGAAATAATTCCTAGATTTGGCATACCGGAAAGAATCTATAGTGGCAATGGGACACATTTTGTCAATCAGACAATTCAACAACTTGGGAGATTTTTGGGATTTCCTTAAGGAATCACTGTGCTTACCACCCACAGTCAGCAGGACTGGTGGAGAGGTACAATGGGATTTTAAAAACAAGTTAAGAAAGTTGATGAGTGAGACTCAGAAGAATTGGATTTGCTGTTTACCTCTAGCATTGCCGAGCATGAAAACAGTAACAAATGTAAAGGGTTTGATCCCCTTTAAAGTAGTATTTGGAAGGGCATATTATGTGCCCCAGTAAAAAGCTCTCATGCCTGCAGAGCTGGAGGCTGACAGTTCACTAGCTAATTATATAAAAAAACTGTTAATAAATAAATCTGTTTTGCAGTTTAACTCTTTTCAGACAAAAGAACTTTCAGCTGAATAAGAACTTTGTGACTGATACACAAGGGCAAAATGGCCAAGAGTAAAGCAAACAAAAAGCAGAGCAACCCAAGAACTATTGCATAATTATTTTGTTAACTGTGCATTTGTTGACTATAAGTGTGACAATTTTTCTCTTATTGTGGTTTTTCCTGCACTCAACCACACAAGTGAAAGTGAGAAGACGTGATGAACTGTTTATAGACTGGCATCCAAACTTTAACACATACCTGACCATAAAGCTTGTGCATACAGAAACTATGCACATTTCAAATTGCTGGGTTTGTACAGCTATACCAACAGCATATAAAGACTGTAACGTCCACTGTCCCTCTGGGGATAAAATGAGACTTTGGAAAGTTTTTATACAGAAACTGTGAGATCACAGGACAAAATTGCTTTATTTTTACCTGTCACACAAAAAGGAGTTGTATGTTTCTACAAAAGTGATACCCTCCAGGTGGGCTGGAGTAATGGTAATATAACAATGTCTTATAAATGTTACATTAAAGTCAAAAGTGGGGGTACTGTTTGTAATACTAACCATGATTCATATCCGGGTTCAATGAAAACTACATTAAATGCAGTATGTGACAATCCAGTCTTAACTAAGCAATTGTCTATTAAGGATAGAAAAATGTTTCATGCAGGGATAACACGTATTAGTACCAAAGTAATGATTTTATTTGTGGGAAAAAGGCATATGAATGGTTACCTGAAAATTGGTCCGGCAGTTGTTTTTTGGGTTATCTGGTTTCAGCAATAAGACATACTGCAGAATTACCTTTGGGTAAAATACAAAACGTAAGAAAAACAGCTCGAGAATCTGAAGGTCCAGTTAAAAAACCTGTGAATCCAGTTGGTAAAATCGAAGCTGGTTGAAAAGACCATAATTCAGTGAAAGACAAAAGTAAATTGACTCATATGGACTTGGGCAACAGTGTTATATCCAGGGCAGGAATACCACCAGCCTATAGAGCAGTCAAATCGATCTGGGAGCTGAGGAAGCTGTCAAAAAGTCATGAGCAATGCAACTTTTTCCACCCTAGAATTGGTGACTAATGAACTGAATGCAATAAAAACTGTTGTGCTATAAAATCGAATGGCTCTTTACTTCACCCTAGCGGCAAGAGGTGGTACACGAAGAAAAATGCCATTCCAGACAACCAACATGAAATCAATGACCACCTAGAGGTAATTCAGCAAGTATCAGCAATGACTAAACCAGACCCAAACCCACTGACGGACTTTTTCCAGAATCTGTTTGGGGGGGTGGGGTTCCATCCTATTAAACATTTAATTGCTATTTGTGTGGGTATACTCCTAATAGGAGCATGTGTTTACTGTGAAATTCCTGCATGAAAAGATTAATCAAAATTTGTTGATATATCTGTTACTAAAACTTTTTACCAAAGTGTTGAAATTGAAAGATTAATTTCAGATGATGCTTTTTCTGAAATATAAAATAAATGACTTACTTAGCTGAAAGTCCTTGAAAAGGAAAAGGCTAAGAAATGAAATGATATTGTTTATGTTTCAAATAGAATGAAATGCATTAACAGGAGGGAGAATGTTAGAAAAATATGCATTCACATATTCAGACATATATAAGTTGTGTGGTTAGATATATAACTTGAACATATATGAAATATATAGATTGAAAAATAGAGTAATATGTAATGCATTTAATTCTGTTTTACTAGAATAATAGTAAAAATAAACTCGCATATTATTGCTTGAAGCATAAGCTGCAGTGTGATTAAAAACTTGGCCTTGGCAGCTCGGCTGGCTCATTTCTGTCAGTAAAGATTATTTTGCAAAGTTAGAAAATAATGAATCTGTGTGCATGTGTATCTTTTCCTGCTTCCACCAGAATAATGGCCTTACTATCAGAGATAATGTCCAGCTGGTGAACAGAGAGACAAAAAAATGTATTAAAGAGACATTCATCCATTGTATTCGAGCTAATCTAAGAGCCTTGAATTGGCTACATCCTCGGAAGGACATTGTGATTGACCAGGTGCTTTGCAAGGCTGTAATATTCTCATGGGAAAAAGATTTTTGAAAAGCACTATCTCAGCACTTTTCATAAGTTACTATGATGTAAAGACCCTGTCACTGACCACGTCAGTGAGGTGGGCAAAAGCTGATTGTAAATGATATAAAATGGCAAACACTGCCTAAATAAAGTTAGACAAAATTCTGTACAAGTTTGTGTATGGTTTTTTGCCTCCTAATGTACATTAGAGTAGTTGTAAATTAAATACTTGAGTCTCCTGCATTACTGTTTGTTATTGACTGACATTGTTTTTAAATGCCAGATGATTTTTACAGTCTGATTTTAACAATTTATTTAACATATTCCAATAAGCTGTTTAGATGGTACAGTCAAAAACATGTGTTGCCAATCCACTTTAAGTTCTTGTTTACATCTCCAACCAACTTGTTTCTGCTTGAACATTAATTCAATTTTATGTGGTGTGAAGAAAGATCTATGCAAAATTTCCAAGTAAAGAGATTCCATCTAAGAGATGAAGTTGTATGTTTAGAAGATATTAGAATTATTTTATCTTCTTCACTCAGAGGTCTATTATTTGGGTAAAATGGTTCCAATAATTGTAGTTGCAACTTTTGGTTTCTCTCCTCACAACTCTACATAATTTAGATAAGAGACCCTGTCCCAATGTGTTTTGTTATATTAAGAATATTAGATATTCAATTAATTTTGGGATATGATCTCTTATCCTTGGTTGCGCTAACTTAATTTCACCTTCTACATGTTGTCTGCAGGATTATACATCTAGATACTTGACTTTATCTAAATTATATTTGTTCTTAATATAATCAGCAAAATGTCACTTTTATCTTTCATTAACTGAGACCAATACAGCACATTTTCTCTTTAAGTTTCTAACTTTGAGGTGGAGTTGTTATTTTGGTTATATGCCATGGGAAATATAAGGAGGATCCATGCTTTATATGCCAGGTTTCTATAGATACATTTTTTAAAAGTCCTTAATATTGTAGAAATAAAATAGGAGTCACTTGTTTGGTGACTTTTTGCTATAAGGTGATCCTTTAACATCCAATGTACATTGTTATTTAGCATGAGATAATTATTAGAATATCTATTATATTTAGAGTTTATAAAAATATTTCCTAAAAACTCTTTCCACCTAGCTGTGTAAGTGTTATTAATCCAAAGATATATTGATTTTATAATTGATGGTAATTAATATGTCTAGACCTGGTAGCCCTATCCCTCCTACTGCCCAGTCTCTCATATGATGGTTTAAAGCAATTATTGGTTTATTGTGAGAATAAAGAAATCTCAAAATTAAAGTATTAAATTCTTCACTACAACGTTTTGTGGGGGGTAATGATAATGATTGTTTAATATGTAAGATTTTTGATAAGATAATCGTTTTGATTATAGATAATAGAGGAATTTAATAAGTCTACATGGTCTTTTTTACCATGTAGGCATTGTGCTACGCTGCTTACATAAAAGTAAGTAGGTTTGCGATCCAGTAAACACTGCTGGGCATGCACTCGCCAAAATGGGAAGTTCCGTGGCATCCAAATCACTTCATAAGCAGGTGAATCTCATGCAAATGAGGCAGGTAGAGCAACCCAGCAAGCAGACAGGCAACCCTGGAGACCCCGTTTCAATGTATGTAGTGTACATGGAAAAAGTCTGTGTACAGGAATGGAGACAGACAAAAATGTCTCTAAAAATGTAGATAGATGGACAAAAATGGCATACCACACACAGATATGAGTGAAACTATCCTCTGTATGTCTCAAAAGGTACATAAAATATGCTAAAATAATTATTTTTTAATAATCTGGGCATGTTTGCATGGCACACTGCACTGTGCAAACATGCCTTATAAAAATAATAAAAAAAAAAGTGGAAATAAAATTAATATTATGAGACAGAAATGTATTACAGGACCCTTTGTGGAGTACCTACAATGGTGCACTGGTGCTGTTGTTAACGTGGTATGGCTTGGAAGCATGTAGTTTCTAGGCTGTGAGCACAAATCCCTATGCAAATGAGGCAGAGTTACTGAATAGCATAATGGTATAACTGTGTCCCCATGCCCCCTCTGCGTAGGCAGAGAACCATGTTGGTGTCCACATAGAAGATAGCTGACATCAGGAGAGGGCGTGTCCAATAACTTCTAAGCTGATTGGAGCTTAGCTGTACCTGTTTGTGTGGCACCCTGCAATGTTGAGCATGGAAGTCTGGGGGGATGTGCACTGACTTCTAAGCTTTGTTTACCTACAGGGCGAGTATTTCCACAGGTTTGCAAGGGACACTGCTATCCTGAGTTTGGAAGTCTGGGGGAGGTGTCCACTAACTGATAAGCTTTGTTTACTTATGCGGCGTGTGTTTGCTCAGTGAGCCACATTACTGAGAGTATCTAAAAGGCAGTGATGTATTAATTAGTTTTGACCTGTGTTTAACTTAAACTGGGGTCATTAAATGATGTTAATGATATACTAGTCAGGTGCAATGCATCATAGTTAGTCAATCACGTAGGCAGCACCTACAGTATAGCACTCTAAAGTATGCATGCACCCTACAATCTGACTTTTTCCCCCATACTTTGCACCATTGGAGTACAGACTTGGAAATTTTAACTGAAAGACTGCTAGGGTCTGCTGCAGGTCTGCTACGTCTGTATGTGCTAGATGCTGAAGTCATTGCTGCTGCTGCTAACAATAGGCCTAGGCAGAGAAGGAGAAGAGTGTTCAGGCTCAGTGTAACCTTCCAGGCGTTACATGAGCTGGAGATTATAGAGTACTACAGGGTGAACAGAGACATACTACATGAACTCACTGAGCTCTACCACCCACAACTCAGACCCAGAGCCAACAGAGAGGAACTCATCCCAGTGAAAACAAAGGTATGTGTAGCCCTTAGGATAATAGCCACAGGTAACTTCCAAAGACCAACTGGGGACATGATGGGGGTTCCACAGTCATCAGCATCCAGGGTACTCCACTAGTTCCTGGATTCCATGTTACCACATGCCTGTAAGCACATTTATTCCCCCCTCACCCCTGAGGTGAGGGCCAGCAATATGCAACACTTCTACCATGTAACGCACCACCCTGAGGTACTGGATGCCATAGATTGCACTCATGTACACATCAAGGTACCACCCGGTGAGGAGGGTAGAATCTATGTCAACAGAAAGGGGTACCACTCCAACAACTGCCAGGTCATGTGCAATGTCCAGGGCATTATCATGAATGTGTGTGCTGGCACCCCTGGCAGTTATCATGACTCCCATATCTGGCAATGCATCACAGCTGTACCAGATGTTTTCTAGGGGAGACATCTCACATGGCCATTTACTGGGGGATGCTGGCTATGCCCTGCAACTGTGGATGATGACACCCATCATAAATGCACACACACCCATGGAAGAGCATCATAATGAGGCACACGCACAAACTAGGAACATTATAGAGCATGTGTTTAGGCTTCTGAAGTCATGGTTCCGGTGCCTCAATATATCTGGTGGATCCCTGCAGTACTATCCAGCCACATGTGCACATTTGTTCACAGTATGTGCCATACTACACAATATGATCCTGTGAAAACAGCTGCAGCAGGATCAGCAAAATGAAGGGATACACAGCCCCCCACCAGTGCCTAGATCATCACAGCCAAACCCACAGGAGGACTCGGAGGAGTAGCCCCCTGATGATGTCCCTGTAGGCAGACATAGGCATGCCCAGTACACCCTGGAATTGAGTAAATTAGCTGATACCAGGCAACCCACACAACCTATACCTGCTGTGTACTGTTTGCATCACACAGAGTCAGCCCTAAACTACAGGTCTGTCAACTGCTGCCTTCATAAGGTAAGTCTCTGACCTACACACTCATTGTAAGGATTACTATAATACGGTATTGTATGTATGGATCTGCTGCTGTTATGCAAGGAAATATAGTTGGCTATTTGGACAGATGTAACATACACATGGTACTACAGATACCCAATCCACTAGTATGTGTTCCTTAATATTCACTAGACCTCATGGTTGAAATATTCACAACATCAGGCAAAGGAGATGTTAAACAGTGGGTACACATGATATTTGAACAACTGTCTACCCAAGCTGATCATGTGCTGTTGTTCCCCCACCCCCAACACAGCAGAGTACCCATATAACCGCTGTAACAGAAAATCAACTATGGTATAGCAGTGGACCAGGCAATCTCAGGGCTATAAAATTGGTATCTCCCACACATTGTATGTCTGTCTTCATGCAGGATAACAATGTACACATTTATGCGCTTGATTGTGTGATGAATGACTCCTCTCTGTCTGGTGACCTATGTGGTTCAATGGACTAGAAAAACTAGCATCGGTTTCATATTACGTTATTGAAAGATAACGTAATCGAATGCTCAAAACATCAAAACGGCCACATATCGAAGCTTTTATCTAAATATATGTTCCAACTCCGAGATTGCACTACAGTGAGGAAAGGGCAAATATCCCAATCTTCACTGTACTGTGATCCCACAATGTGATCTTTGAAATGCGGCCATTTTGAAGTTCTGAGCGTTTGATTACGTTATCTCTTGATAACGTAATAGAACCCACTAGCATGGGTGATGGTGTTGATGGTTCTAATCTGGAGTTACACCTTTTGCATGTGAGGTAGTACTATGTTGGTGTTTTCACAGACTGTCATACCTCTCAACCTCTTAGTGCAAGAAATATAGACAAAGCCAGAAAAGTTGGGGGGGACAAAGGCCCAAACACAGGGACAGATTTTAAATATTGTTCCCATAAACCTAGAAAGTTGCTGGAATTAAACGTGTTACATATCACATATTTTCTGAAGGATATAAAGTCTGAAACGCAAATGTTTGTCTGTATTTAGTATACTGTAGAAATGTCAGTATTTAATAATTCACCAGAAGACCATAAATGTATGAGGAACAGACCAAACATATGAGGCAGAACTCTGGACATTCTGTGAAAATCAGGGCAGTTGAGAGGTATGCAGACTGTCAGTCTGTTGGTAGTGTAACGTTACCAACCACAGTCACATATTAAGTACAGCACACAGATGGAGAATGCTGTGGACATTTTGAGTGAAGTGCAGTACTGTAGAAACAGGGGCAGATGTTAATGTCTGCAACATACAGAATCCCAGACTGAAGTACAGGTAGATGTGGCCTGGAGCCACTTTATAAGTACTCACAGTCCCACTGGGCATGCCCATACACTTAGTTAAAATGAGCACAATTCTGTTGCCCCTTCATCAAAATAACATATTATGTATAAATGTATATACATACAGACATATACATATATATATATATCCATCTGTCACAATCTCTCTCTCTCACATGCATAGTATATCTATCACTATGTAGTGTCAAATAGATATATACCGCTATATATATATATATATATATATATATATATATATATATATATAATATATATATATATATATATATATATATATATATATAGAGTCACTTGGGGTATATTTAGTATGTCAACAGGCATTTGTTCATGAATACCCTCTTGTAGACTATTGGCATAACTCACAGACTCTATGAGTGATCACAATGTGCAGTCATCAGCCAAAATTATTAGCGACACCCATTCAGTAGTCGTGCGTATTGTGGTTATATGAATTCCACACAATAGAGGACCAAGGACTGTGCCCTGTAGAGAGCACTGTTGCTTATAGATCATGTATTGGAATCACATGTCCTTATGTTGCATATGTGTGCCATCAATGGTCCACTTAATGACCCCTACCATGACAGTATCATGGATGCCTAATTGGGTGCTTTGTAAATGTTGTGGGTGGAGAATATAGTCAAATGGCTTGGCTCAATCTGGGAGTTATACATCCTGATGTACCTCACCCAGGTCCTTGGTGACTGCCTCAGAAATTTCCACCACATGTAACAGTCATACTCCCCCTGTCACTCATCAAAACTGTGACTCTCTTCCTGCAACATGCTGGCAGTAACTGCAATATTTACATACAAAGAGAACAGTTAGCATGTAGTGCAAAGCAGTGTCCCCAGATCTCTGAGTCCTGTCACCTGAAATGCCATGATAGGGGGTTAGCATAGATACGAGCACTACCACTGTCGTACACCTACTGACACTGGACCAAACACTGTTACCTTTGCTGAAGAGTAGATCATGCCTACCAACTGTAACCGGTGGAGCCCATTGACTGTTGCACTATGAAATGGATGTCAGACATAAGTCTCACTCCACCAACCATGGCCTGACAATGTGAATGACAATATTAGGCCAGCAAGCCATGCTGGAAACTGTGTACTTCATGTACAGAGTGTTACATCAGCTGGTGGATAGGCAAGTGTCTGACAGTCATACTCAGGGAACATAGCAGTGGTAGACCTAAGCTGCAAGGATGCCAGTCACCAGTGGAGTTCATTATTGGCATACCCCTTCTACCTATTCCCTCTCTGCAGTCACAGCCACAGTCATTGACCTCTGATTGAGTACATTAGCAGGTGAGTGCATATCAGGAGCTGTCACAAAATCCCACACAGAACCAGCAGTTGTACAGGATGGCCTAAGACACAGTCAGTTGTATTCTGAGCCACTGACAGTGACTAAATGCCAATAACCGCACAAAACTATCCTGTGGGAATTCATCCACGGCACACAATTGAGCCATTACACATGAAGTTATGGACACAGAGAGTAATGTAGCCTTCGACTGTCACTGCTTGGAAAGATGTGGATGCATTCACTGTTATACAACCAGTACCGACAGGTTTGAGATGTACATCCCAGACTGTCACTGGTATACTGAATGTCGCAGTCATAACACCTAGCATTGTGTGCAATGGTACCCTTGCCATGTCACTACACAGGCACATACAACTGTAGCAGCCACACAGTTTCCATGGTACACCAATACACAATGTAGATAACATGTGCTATGGAGTAAATGTCACGGCCACACATGTGTAATCTGTCACCAAAATGCTTTGGAGGGGATGTGTATGGTTCCATACAGGGAGGTGTCAGTTCCCACTGTGCACCTCCTGCATATCCATGACAGGACTAACATGTCTCACTTGTTCTACACATTGACAACCTCAGTGTGGTATGCATAGTACATGATGGTGAGACAGATATGTAACACAGGCAGTATACCCTACATGAAACAGGCCCTCATGCATGAAAAGCACACATCTGCTGTGACACACATCATGTGCAGGTTACACACTGGGATGCAGAACACAACAATCATAACTGTTCTTGGACAGCTGTTGGTACTGGACACAGGATATATGTAAATGGGTCATCTCCATCAGCACAGCTTGTAGATGTGTTAGTTCGCAAATCCCTGGTGGCACTTATCAAGGGTAGAAGAACTTCTCACAGGTTTGGGATACATGAGTATGCTGAATGCTGCCATTGTCCTTGTTAGCCTGTTATACACATATGAATGTATGGAGCCATGCACTTATAGTGCTGTATCTTGCTGATGACATATTACTGCTGGACTGACATGCCATCCTGTGCTGCTGTAATTCTGCTGTGTATCCACAGGTTATCCCAACAGACTCCTCTAACAGAAACATAAATAAGCCTGTGATACACCTGTCATTGTGTAACTATACAGCCAATGCAACATCATATGACATAAGGTGCACAAATATATGTTGCGTACTCATGACAAATGCCAGCATACAGTATCTGTCAGTAACCACTACAAGTGGCATGGTGAACCGACACTGCATTACATGAGTACATGTTAAATAATATATTCACCCTGTGCATAAGACACATAGCTTCACTTCCCTGCAACGATGGCGAGGATGACAGGCATGTGGCACAGAAAACATAACTTTCACAGAGTGTTGTGTGGTGGTGCAGGAGGCTTAGGCTGGCCCAAGTGGTAGACAGCATGTGTGTCAGTGTGGAGGGGAGCATGTAAGATGGACCATAGAGAGGTGCCGCATGTGTCTGTAGGTGACCTGCATTTGAGAGTGGTATGTGTGTGTGATTTTACACATTCAAGCCTTGAGCTAGCCCTAAAGATGTGTATGTTGGACAGCTGTGGACTGTACATGGCAGAGTTGACAGTTCTCCGTCTGCAGCCCCGAACATGGGAACTGGCTCTGCCAGACGTTGCACTGGCACTTCCATACCCAAAGTCAGAAGTGGTGCTAGTACCTGATGGTGACTGCTGTCTGCTGACAGCATGTCCCCCATGGGACCACCCAGGACCAGGAACCCATGGCCTGCCACATTGTGGTGTTGTCAGTACACTCCCCTCTGTAGTGCTGGATGTACTGCCACCACAGGAGTGTGAGTGTGCATGGTCATGTGGACTCTCAGCAGATGGGGTTGCTGACCAAGTCTATGGGTCCATAGCTCAACTCTAACCACACATTCTATCACAGACAATGTACATTCCAAGACATACACTGTTTCAGCCCACCATCTGTCCACTGCATCAATGAACAGATCCAGGGTGTCCCCAGTGCAGTGAAGGCAGTCACAGATGTTAGACAGTGCTGCATCCATAACCCTAAGCATATGTCTGGTGTTCCATTCTTAACATGGTTGTGCCTCCATGATGGCCCAAAACATGTGTTGAGTGACCCATGATGTGACACCTGAGGCAGGTGGTAGATGGACAGTAGGCTTCCTACAAGCACCCCTGTCAATCAGCCTGTGTGGAACCTCTCCAGTTCTCTGGCCATGCCCAGTGTCTACACTCATTGGAGCAATAATTGCCACACTTTCCTGTTCAATGTCCCCACCCTCTGACTGTCCGGTACCCGTGGCCTCCAGGCATGGGGTATGTGTGGGCATACAGACTGTGTGCTATAATAATGGGGGCAGAAGAGGGATGTCTACCTCCTCGGCAGATTCAGCCACCAACACCCCCACCTGTGCCTCACTGTAGCTACCATCATCATCAGAGTACAAAGAGACACTCACATCAGGTTGTGTAGGAGACAGACACCAAGCCCCATGGCCACCTGCAATAAGATAGAAAAAAGCAAAACATTAATACCTGCACTACTGTGTGTGACAAGCCTCCAAGGCTCATAACAATGAAGACCCACAACTGGATTAGTAGTCAAATGACTTTTTTCTTCTCTTTCATCCACAAAACACTTCCTCAGAATAAAATACAAATTAAGCTCAGGACCTTTATAACAATCACTTGAAGTAAATCAAGTAAAACATGACCAGTAATATTTACCTTTTAATTAATCAGTATGACACTATACTTGAAAAAACAATACATAAAAACCCACTACAACTCTCTTAACAAATATGTGGACATACACATTTCACTGCTTAATGTATTTTAAAAGGCATTTTAGATTCCTTGCCTCATTTAAACCAGGAGCCTTGTCTGCTTTTAACTTTAACTGCCAATATGCATATGTGTGTTGAACTACAGTCCTGTGACAACCCCTTCTAGGAATGTTAGGTACTTGTTCCACAATGGAATTTAAAAACATACTACTCTGTTTACACACATAGTTATGTTTACATAGGGCATTATTCTCACCCTTAACCATACTAGAATATAATTGTTCCTTAACAAAACAAGTGTCGTGCTTACCAGTAGCAGGACCACAGTTGATCAATACCTAACGAACCTGTGAAAAGTTGAGGGTGGGGTAATAGTACCACCACATGTTGCAGCACAGCAAGGTAATAAGTCCATATATCTCACATTTACAGTAGCTACTGTGTTACTTGTATTGGTCACAGTCTGAGTATGAGTGTATAAGTGAGGATAAATCCCCCCTGAAAGAACAAAGACCTGACACCCACATAAAAGTATCTACAGTCTGACACACTGACTGCTACAGTATTACAATGCTGATCACAGTAAGCTTACCTGCACACTCTTCAGCTATGGAAACTGTGGCACCCACCTCCACAATGTATAGGATGCCTAGGAGCTGTTGTGTGTGCCTAGGTACATCAGGAATTCCTCAGTGACTGAATGGTTGTTGTGCTACAGGCCCTCCACTGGTCTCAGCACAATCCCTGGCTACATCTGCTACCCTTCGTCATGCAGCATTTATCATGTTGATTGCCTGGTGTCGAACCTGCTGATATGTCCTGCCCTGCTGGCCCATGCCATTCACATCATGAACAAGGTCTGCCCACAATGCAGCCCACTGTTCCCTGCTTTGTCTTCTTCTAGATAGTAGGATGTGATGATGTTGTCTTACTGCTTACAGTATAATTTCATTCTCCACATCCAAGAAGGGTACATGCCATCTATGGTACATAATGCCTGAAAGACAACAAAAGGAGAACATATTACAGGATCACATATGTGGATGTACACTATGTACAGATACATCAAGGAAAAAATGGCCGGCACTAGCTTGCTCACACATGTCATACTCTACAGTGTGCAAACAAAGTGTGTGGGTGCAACTGCGATAGTAGCAAGAGTCAGGTATTCCCATGTGTCCCATGACAGCTACTGCTATATTATCATACACCTAACACTCAGGTCTACTGTGGTGTGTTCCCTATGGGCACCCCCTCAATACTATGTCATACAAACAATGCCACATGAATAGCAGTGTGCTATTACAGCCATTATAAAGGGACAGTCCAATGAAACCAGTGTGCCACAATGACAAAAAACAATGCACCCTTGATGTTTTGTACATCCTGTTTATGTGTAAGATGGCAGAAAGTCACTGACATATCATTATCACAGGTATAAGGCAGACTTAATGCTGTAATCACTATTCCTTGCAAGTCTATTCACCCATCTGCAACCTGTTGTACACAAAAACATTTACATACCTGATGGAGGGCAGTACTCCTCTGTTGATATGTGGTGATAGTATAGTTGTCAGAAAGGCATGCTCTGTGTGAGGAAGGGTCTCATACAAAATTGTTCCCCATAGACAGCTGCTTGTCTTTGAAACATGCTTTCTATCAGCAGGTGATTCCGTCTAAACCCATATCTGGTTCTGAAATTCTAATTGCAGCCAACACAGCTGATTTCCACTATCATCAGCTAATGACATGCAACCACTGCAGAATATATAAGGCCTTTATGTAGATTAGAATCCCATTCTGAAATGTTGTGCTGGGCATTACTGATGTGAGGAGACTACATCGTTGCAGAGAGTAGGTCTGCAGCAGACACCTTTTCATAGAGATGGGTGTGCTACAGGCTGCAGCTACTACTGCAGGTAATAGACATGGGTAGAGAGTGTGAAGACCTTGGAGGACAACAAGCTGTAGGAGTAACTGTGTGAGCTGTGTCAGCCTTGTTGTAGAGCCAGTTCCAGAGTGAGAGCACTATACACTCCAAAGAAGGCATGTGTTTAAGGTAAGTATGTTAGGCAAAGGTATCAATAACAGAGTACTAGGCAACCTGCTTGGTGAGTCCTTGAGCAAAATGGGGTGTGTGTGTGTGTGTATATATATATATATATATATATATATATATATATATATATATATATATATGTCCCCTTGACTTGATCGACACGCCAAAACACCGACGCTCAGAAGACCAACTCGAGAAGACAGACGAGAGAGATGATCGACAAGGTGAAATCCCGACAGCCGAAACACCGACATGGGCAACGTGTGAGCGCGAGTCGGTAAGTGTGCGATAGTGAGGGATTTAGCGTTAGGGAGCGGACAGGTAAGTGTGAGATAGTGAGGGATTTAGGGTTAGGGTGCAGGAAAGGTGAGTGTGTGGTAGTGTCGGACTTAGGGTGCGAGTAAGGTAAGTGTGCGATAGTGACAGAGTTTAGGTTTAAGGGTGGGTTAAGTGAGTTAGGGTTACGGTGCAGGTAGGGTAAGTGTGCGATAGTGACGGACTGTAGGTTTAGTGGCGGGTTAAGTGAGTTATGGTTAGGTGCGGTAGGGTAAGTGTCGCGGTAGTGTCGGACCTTAGGGTTAGGGTTTTGTTCTGTTAGTGCATGTATAGTTGTGTGTAATATGTAGTTTATGTTTTGTGTGTCAGTGTTTTGGCTGTCTGTGTTATGGTGTTCGGTTTTGTGAGTTGTCGGTTTTGTGTGTTTTCGGTCTTTTGGTAATGGTGTTTTGGGTGTCGGGTTTGTGGCGTGTCTGTGTTGTGATAGGGATCCATATATATATATATATATATATATATATATATATATATATATATAGATATATAGATATATATATATATATATAGATATATATATATATATATATATATATATATATATATATATCATCTGCCAGGCCATGTATTACAGTCTAGTAGTAATTTGCAGTGTGTATGAGGGCAGTCCTTCTTACAAGCAGGGACTTCAAATGTGTATGTTCATTTTCAGCTGTGGTAATCTGCCCTGTGACTCTGAAAGGATTGTATGGTGCACTCTGATATTAGCAGCCCTCATTTGCAGTACCTGAATTGACATTCTCTGTGAATGCATATTACTGCATGACATGACAATTTAAGCAAATATACATTTGCTTTAGGGATACGTGAAGTGTGGTCTTACCTGCAGGCCTGTGACTTCATCAGTTAAAAGCAGTCAATTAATTTCACATGCGTTGTGTGGTTAAAGAGTGCATGACTCTGTCATTAATTGCTGGCTTCACAATATTGAAAATGCAGTGCTACACACCACTGGTTTGTACCTAGGACCGTATGTATGGCACAAATGTACTCTTTATGAGGCATTTAACAGACTGAGCTACTGATAGTAAGCTTATTTGCAAGACATATGTGCATACCTACAGGCTGTGACAACCATGTTCTACATCCATCAGTATGTGCAAGCTTTATATGGATGTATTCATGCACCAGGGTCCCAGATGCACATATATTTTGCCATTAATGCCATAGCAGGTGTCTTTTTACATGTTGCTGATAAAAGGGCATATGAACCTGCTATCAGAGGCCTCATTTACATCCATTATTATGTCTTTCGCTTTGTAGTGGTGCACTATTGTACCAGAGCCCCAGGAACACTTCCATGTTTTCCATTAAGTTTTATTCAAGTTTCCATGGTGCAGCAGGCAGCTCTGCTGAAATGCACTTAATGACTGTAACTGGCAATTACTATTTTTTTAAAGCACCTATTTTAAGTAAGAGTTGCATGCACTGGTCTACAGGTGTGATGGTCTCAGGTCCAAAACATGGGACAGGTGTTTATTTTGTAAATGTGTAATAGAATTTTAAGGGCACAAATAATCAATATAGCTCTATTTAGCTGAGCTTAGTAAAGATGCATGTCATGGGAGCCATGCAGCAACATGCTAAAAAAATAGATAAAAAAAAGAAAAATGGGGAGATAGGAAAGTGGTGAAATGGGGTGCAAGCAGGGGGGAAACATAGTGGAAAGCAGGTAGGGATGTGCAGGAAGGCTGTTTGAACAAACCATAGGTTAATAGGTGTGTACTAGTCTAATGGCCATGGAGCCTTTACAAGCCTAGCCCATAGGATTACCCTGGCATCATGCCAACCAACCTTAGTTTCCAGTGTCTCTGTCAAGTAAAGGCACTGGATTGATCTCTGGGGTGAATTTTCTATTTCCCATCCACTCATCAAGATTAATCTTGAAGAGGGCCAGTGAGGTGCTCTGCTTGACATGTATGGGAAGTCTGTTCCATAGCATGGGCAGTCTCTGAGTTATGAACCTGTCCCTCCAGAATGTTCTGTTGATTGTGGTAATGAGGTTGAGGACTCTGGATCATGTGGTGTGGAGGGATTGGGATTTCTTTAAATGTAGCATTTCTAACAGAACTGGGTCAGACATGGCTTTGTAAGTCAATCACAGATTGCCTCTAAGTAGGTGATATGAGACAGAGAATAGTTAGAGTTTTTTGAGTCTGTCCATATAGGACAAATGTTTAAGGCCTAGGATCCTCTTTGTGAGGTAACTTTGCGGCCTCTCCAGTTGTTGCAGGTGTTTAGTGAGGTACATGCCAAATGGGGCATTGTACTCAATGATTGGCCTAATGAGGGAAGAGTAGAGGGAGACAATGACCACTTTTTTCCTGGATGCAAAACCCTTAGTAATGAGATGTGCTACATAGCAATGTGGTAATTCATGGTAACCAGGTTTTTCCTAAAGGGGATGACAACACATTTTTTGGCCTTGAGTTTAAGGTCATGGTTTTGACACCAATAATTGGTCTCAGTGAGGCCTTTCTGTAGGATGTCAACATCACTTGAGGAGTTAATAATAGCTCCCAACATGCAATCGTCTGTGAATTATGTCAGCCAGAGTCCCTTCGTGTTGGCCTGAGACTTCAGAGAAGTAGATACCAAACAGGAGAGGACTCAGGACTGAACCATGTGGGACTCTACTAGTGACTGGTCAGCAGTTTGACTTGGAGTCAACTACTTTGACACTGTGGGTTCTACCTGTGAGCCAATTTGCAACCCACCTAATGATATAGGGGTTGATGCCTAGCTTAGTGAGTTTTTCTATGATTGCTGAGTGGGGAATGGTATCAATGGCCTTGGCTAGATCAAGGTAGGCTGTATGACCACATTGCCTTCATCCACAGTTCTGGTGACTGACTCAAAGACATTGACCAACTTGAGCAGGCATAATCTACCCTTCACAAAACCAAACTGTGTGGGATCCAGAGTTTGGAGATTCCCTATATCCTTGTTTATTAGGTATATGATGATGCATTCCATAACTTTGCATATCCGACTCGTCAGGCTAATGGGGCTGTAGTTCCCAGGGTCTGTAGTCACTTCTCCTTTGTAAAGAGGGATGACTGTAGCAGTTTGCCATTAGGTAGGGACAAAGCCTGAGGTGAGGCTGTGATTGAACAGGGCACACAGGTGAGGTGCCAGTTCACTCTCTAGTTCATGTAGAGCACAGCCAGGGATATTGTCAGGTCCCATAGAAGCTGTATTCTTGGCCTGGACAGTGCTGTTTTAACCTGTGCAGCAGGTGCCTGGCAATCTACTGATATTGTGACTGGTCCTTGGGAGGGGAGAGGGGTAAAGTTGGCACTGAATCTGTTGGCCAGTATATTGGCAATATCTGTTGGCTCGGTATAGGAGGTACCATTGTGCAGTAGCTCAGAGCAAATCTGGGTATTGCTGTCTAGATTCTTTACAAAACTATAGAAGGCCTTGTGGTTGTCTTCACTATCTGCTGCAATTTTGTTTTCTTAGCTAGCTTTAGAGGATTTGATGAGGGATCTCAACTTTTTGTTGAGGCTGATAAGGGAGTTTTTCCAGTCTTGGCACTTCACCTTATTCCGCATCAGTTTTCTCCTTCTGTTGTAGAGTTTGTTTATGACAGGAGACCACCAGATTGGCTTCCTTTTTTTGGAGGATAGCATCTTGGTTCTATTGGGTATGGTGAGATCCATGCATTTGTGTACGTGTTCATACAGTGCATTGGTGTATGATTCGGCAGTCATGCAACTATTCTCCATTTAAATGGGTGCCATGAAGTTAGCCACCTCTGTTTTTAGGACCCCAAAGTTAGCTTTGGAGAAGTTTTTCATGGTGGTTACCTTTGCAGTGGTGGGGGGGTTGTGGATTTCCAAGGTGATTAGTTTGTGGTCGGATCTAACTAGGGAGGAGTTGACTATTTGTTTAGAGCAATGGTCCCACTTGTTAGTAATGACCAGGTCAAGGATGTTGCTACCTCTAGTGGGGGTAAGAATGAGCTGGTCCAGGGCATTGGATTTAATGAATTCCAGGAAACGTTGGGCAGGTGTATTGGTACATGAGTAGTTTTCCCAGTTAATGGAGGGGTAGTTGAAGTCACCCAATATGAGAGTATTTGGTTGGATCCTAATATTTTGCAGGCTGCTTAGGAACATGGAGCATGAGTCTTGGGACATGGTTGCGGACCTATAGCAGGCTACAACCTGAATTGCTATCTTACCCAATGTTAGCTGCACCTGAAGTATCTCAGATCAAAAGCTATTCTTTTCTTGTACAGCAACAACTGTGCACTTTGACAGAATATGTACATGGCTTAGAACTCTCACTGAGAAAGAGTGAGGGGTGAGGACACCATAACTGCATTGTCAAGCCAATTGGACTAAATGAAATGGAGAGTTATTTATGGGGTGATTTCTTTTTTGGGACAGGTGCCAATTTTTTTTAAGGCATGAGTGGAATGTTGAGAAATTGAGATAGGTACATGTGGAGGTGGTAAGTTGAGTAGGTGAGGATGCATTTGCAGACAAGACAGTCAATACATCAGAGAGGGGTGGTGTGTGACACATGACTGGGGTGAACACCTTGGCTAGGGAGGGTATTGTGGAATCCAAGTCCCGTATGCTTCCAGACAGCAGCAGCATGACCCACATCCCCACCCATGGGACTGTTGGCATTGTTCATTCACTGCCCTGAGGGTAGCAGTGCTGGGGGCTGGGTACCATGGCAAGGTTGCCCCACCAGGTCAGCCAGCATGCCCTCAATCTGGTGCAGGTGGTGGTCAACCCATGGTAAACTATTCTGCACACAAAGAATGGCAACACCCCCCTCCACCACCACTCTCAGAGGGCGGCCGGGCCCCATCCCATGGGTGGTACTAACCAACACCGCAGGTGGTGCAGGGGCAACAGAGGGGCCACCACTGGTTTGGGTGGCAGACATGCTAGGACCTGGTGCCATGACTGTTTGAGGCAAGGTAGGTGGATCAGCTGGAACCAGCCTACCTTGTGCTGTAGTGATAGAGGTATAGCAATAGGTTAAGGTTAATAATAACCAAACAATTGCTAACAGAATGGAACATCATTTTAATTCATGCAAATACATGTTAATGTATAGTATGCATAACACAACAATACATTTATTTATTTATTTATTGCATTTGTTTACCGGGAAATTCTGATTGGACACAGGTCCTTTTTCAACGGAGTCCTGGGGAGAAAAGCTCCATAGAATAACATGGTAGATGGTAAAAAATAACAATCAAGGTATGAATGCAATAGAGGTGATCATGGCATGGAGAAATACTGGGGCAAATTAGGTACAATTGCGTAGTAAGCTCTAATTAACATTGAAAAATAAGAAGTAAAACACAGTGCTACAAATTTTCGAAAACAGTAACTAGATAATAATAATAATAGACTAAATGATTAATTAAATCCTGCAAGGATTAACAAGCAGTGCGTAATCTTCAGTTCAGTTTTATAGTGATATAGAGAATACTCTATCTAAATCTGGGAAAGGAGAGAAGATTGAATGGGGGGGGTTATTAGTCAGGGTTTGGACAAGGACAAAGCCAGTGAGAATTTAGGTGAGATTTAAGTGCAGTCTTGAAAAGACTGCAGGAAGGAAGGGTAGTTATGGTAGTGGGAAGGTTGTTTCAGAGTTTGGATATAGCGCAGGAAAATAGTGCTTCACCTGCTGAGTTTTTGGCTTTTCTGACCTGGAGTAGATTTCGGTTGCAGGAGTGTAGTAGTTTGGAAGAGTGGTAGGGTTGTAGAATTGTATGGAGCAATGGGATTTGGAGAGGGTGGTTTCTATTTTATGAGCAAAGGTGAGTTGAGTTTGATGTAGGAGATGAGGGAGTTCAAGCCAGTCAAATTCTATAAGGGATACACAGTGGTGGCTGCGGTAAGAGGCACCAGTGGCAGATTTTGCAATTTTATTGTAGCAGGCTTCGAGTTGGTGTAGGTCTGACTGTCTTAGATTTGTAAGTATTGGTGATGCATAGAGTAGAGTGGAGATTTGTTGGGAATTGGTGATACAGATTCTTGCTGGTTTGGTGATGTATTGGCAGCTTCTATATAAGGCACCCAGTTTTTTGTGAACTTTTTTATTGTTAGTGATATGTGGGTGTCAAATTTGAGATTATTGTCTATCTGTACGCCAAGTAGTTTTGTGTGGACTTTTGGTGAAATTGAGGTATTATCCTTGGCTTGAATAGTAAAATGTGGGGTGTTTGGGGTAGATTTGGAGGATTGGAAGATGAGGAGTTTGGTTTTTTTTTGGATCAAGGAGAGGCTGGGCATTAGATAGCCAGCTTTCAACTGAAAAGAAAGATTCTTGGCTGATCTGTTGGAGTTTTGTTATTGTTGGGGCTGAGCAGATGAGGGTGGAATCATCTGCGTACTGTATGAGGGTGGCGTGTTTGATGGCAGTGTGCAGGTTGTTGGTGAAAAGGGAGAAAAGTAGGGGGCCAAGGATGGAGCCTTGGGGAACCCCGAGAGTAACAGGGAGACGAGTGACTAGATTGTTGTCCCAGATGACTGATTGCTGGCAGCCTTGTAGATAGCTGTGGAACCAGTTTGTGGCTGGTGTGGAGAAAGAGAGTTCAGATAGAGCAGAGAGTAGTAGATTGTGTGACACAATATCAAAGGCTTTAGATAGATCCAGAAATACAGCAGAGGAGAGGAGGCCATTTTTTTTGTGATGGAGGATAGTGTTGGTGAAGGAGAGGAGAGCTGTTGTCGTGCTGTGGTGTGGTCTGAAACTATGCTGGGTATTGGAGAAGAGGTTATTGTTCAGGAGGAATTTGGAGACCTGTGAGTTGATGCATTTTTCGGGTATCTTGGAGAGGGGGGAGAGGATGGCAATGGGGCAGTAGCTGGAGAGGTCAGTGTAGGGGCCACCTTTGTGGAAGGGAATGATGTGTGATATTTTCCATAGCGTGGGTACATAAGATTCAGATATGGAGCGGTTGATTAATATGGAAATAGGATAAGCTATGACATCAGCTGCTATCTTTAGGTATTCAGCGGGCTGGTAGTCTGCTGCTAGTTTTGTAGGTTTAGTTTTGTCAGGAGTCTTTTTATGTAGAAGGTGGGTACTGTGGAGAGAAAGAAGGTAGGGAAGGGTGGTTTTGGGTTGGATGAGGGGGGAATAAGTGTAGGGAAGTGTTTTTTGTTAGGGATAGCATGGATTTTGTGAAGTGTTTATTGAAGGAATCAGCCATGTTACTAGTGGAGAGAAGGGTGGTTGGTAGGGAGGTGCTTACTTCTCCTGGGCAGAGTATAGACTTAATTGTGGACCAGAATTGCTTGGGGTTGTTTTGGGAGGAGTTTAGGGAAGTCTGATAGAAAAGGGCTTTGTCTGTTTTTACTTGCTTTTTGACCTTGTTACATAGTTCAAGGAAAAGTTGCCTATCTGAGGGGTTTTTAGTTATGCGCCAGCGTTCACGTGTTTTATCCCTGGTTTTCATAAGGACCCTGGTGGTATTTTGTAGCCATGGGTAGGTCTTAGTTCTGATTCTGGTGTTTCTCAAGGGGGCATGGGAGTTAAGGATGTTGAGGAAGGTACTGTTAAAGAAATGGATTGCTTCGTCTAGGTTGAGGTACTTTAGAGGTGACCAGTTTACATTCTGGAGGGAAGAGGTAAAGAAGTTGGGGTTAAAATATGCTTTGTTGTGAATAAGTCTGTGGGTAATGGGTTTGCATTCATTAACGTGATTTTTTTTAGAAGGAAGGTTGGGGAATGGTCACTGAGGGAGTCAGATAAACAGCCTGCTAGGTAGGTGTGAAGGGCTTTGTTAACTAAGACCCAGTCAAGAATGGTGTGGTTATTGGGTTTTTTATTGATCCTAGTGGGGGGTTGTATTAGCTGAGAGAAACCAGGAAGATTTAGGTTGAGGGCTGGGTGGTTGCTATTGCAGGATAGCCAATTGATGTTAAAGTCCTCGAGGATGATAGTTTCTTGGGGTAGGGAGAGATTGGCCCAGTCTAGTAGGTTTTCAAAGGGAGGTATATTTTGGCCTGGTGAGAAATAGCACTCTATAATGTTGATTGATTTTTTAGGGTTTAATTTGAGAGTGGTATAAAGTATTTCTCCCTTGTCAAACTGGGGAACTGATTTGATGAGAATAATGATACTGAGGTGGTGTTTGTACAACAGTGCCACACCCCCTCCTTTTCTGGATAGTCTGTCCTTATGGAGGATGTTGTATCCAGGTGGGAGTATCTCTTCACTTTGGATGTTAGGTTTGAGCCACGATTCAGTTAGGATAAGGATGTCAGGGGAGTAGAGGCTTATGTAGGCATGGAGGTCTTGGATTTTATTACAGATGCTTCTGATGTTAAGAGACATGATGAGGAGGTCATTTGGGTTTTTGTTGCTTGTGATTTGGGTGATGGGGGAGTTAGTTGGAAGGGATTTTGTGTAGATATTGGTGATTGTGAGACCAGGGTTGGGGTGCACATCTCCACTGAGAGCAAGTTTAGAGATAGTGTTGAGAATATATTTTATATATGCAGTAAAAATGTTGTTGTATTTTATGGAAATTTTGTGTTCAAATGTGGTGGGGATTTGGTAATTGAGTAGTTGTACTGGGAAGATGTAGTTTGTGGTTCTGGTAATGAAATTATGCAGTGGGTGTTTGAGGGGAGTTGATGTGAGAGTGCAGTGGAAATGGTTGGGGGTTATGACTGTAGCTGTTTGGTAGGATGTAATGTAGGCTAGAATAGTGCAGGTGAGGATTACAGCAGCATTACCCAGTGGCATGGTTGCTTTGTGTTAGGATGTGAGATTAAGCAGGTAGGTGGGTTAGGTGGGTAATGACCAAGTTATTATATACACAATAATTACAGTGCAATCAAAAATTGTAATATTAATATCATATTACATCAAAAAGCATGAAAATCAGCTACTATCAGCCAATAGACTATACAATATAGTGATAAGATCTGTATTGGTCCCAGTTAATCACCACCTATATGTCCCCTATTTAGATTATATATAAACAAAATTAAATAAAGAGGAGTATGTGCAAATCAAGAATATGATAGAGAAAACCTAATGTAAACTACAATATAGTAACAACATGTCTGGTCCAACTGTATAACTCAAAAACCCATGCCCCAACTCACCATCAAGATGGAACAAAGAAGTAGGCCTGCCTATTACTATCCCTAGATGTTAAGAACAATTTAACACAAACAATGATTATGAAAATCAAAAAAGAATGAGATATATAGCACAGATAGTCCTAGTCACATAAATCTATATCAAAAAGGCAACAACTATTGTAATTTCAATATAACATAGATTCACTAGTAAATAGGGCTTGTTACCCACATAGATATTGTTGACAATAGTGAAAAATAGATGTATGAAGTCATTGCCTTGAAAAATTACAATGCTCCT